>NW_027493598.1:0-172115 GCF_021521415.1 Bidens hawaiensis
GCTAGGTGTCGAAGAGGCTGCGGCTAAAGAAGTGTTGCTTGCCAACCTCAACAAGAATGAAGCCGAACGCGCCCGTAACGAAGCTCAAGCTGCCCTCCAAGAGGCTCTGGTTGCCAAGGAATGGCTTCTTCGAGAAGCGTTGTCTCAGGTAAGTCTATCTTCATGTCTTCACGCTTTTCTTTGTAAACAGGGTGTTGACACTTGTATATTTTCTTATGTAGGTTGTGCATCGGGTCTTCTCAGAGACATCTTACGACGATGCTATGAGCGCAGCCCTCAACGCTTCTCACGAGGATGGGGAACGGGTCGGCTTCCTGCTTGGTCTAGGGTTCGTTGAGAAAGGCGTCCCGCCTTCCAACTTCCCTTTGTATAATGTGGATACTGAAGCTATTTACGACCAAGCAGTGAATCAGTATGCTGCCTTCCCGCATCCTGTGGTGGAGAAGGTGAATGAAGTTGCTGCTGCTGATGATGGGCTAGCTATCCTTAAGGCTTTCCTTGAACAGCCACGCTCTACTGACGGCGCTGGTCCAAGTGGAAGTGGCCCTGAAGCCTGATCCTGAAGATCCCTTCCCGCTGCTAGGATAGATTTAGTTTGTATAGATTTACTTTCTTGTAGGCGGGTAGTTACCCGGCCATTCTTGTAACGAATATTTATGAAATGTAAATCTTTGTGCGGCTAAGACCGCTTGTTTCATTGGATTCCTTGCTTTATAAACGTTATATGACTTACATACTTTAGTTTAAATTAGCAATTTTCCAAGTGTTTAGAATAAGTTAACCTTTGAACGTGGTAGATAGGTGTGAAGTTTTGCTTCCTCTTCCGTGATTGTGCGGGTAGGACCGTCACTTGCACGTAGTAGGATGGCTAAACTTTACCATCTGACCTGCGTGTAGGTTTTCCTCATCTTTGAGGATAAGTTAACCTTTGAACGTGGTAGATAATAGGTGTGAAGTTTTGCTTCCTCTTTCGTGATTGTGCGGGTATGACCGTCACTTGCACTTAGTAGGATGGCTAAACTTTACCCATATCTGACCTGCGTGTAGGTTTTCCTCATCTTTGAGGATAAGTTAACCTTTGAACGTGGTAGATAATAGGTGTGAAGTTTTGCTTCTTCTTTCGTGATTGTGCGGGTATGACCGTCACTTGCACTTAGTAGGATGGCTAAACTTTACCCATATCTGACCTGCGTGTAGGTTTTCCTCATCTTTGAGGATAAGTTAACCTTTGAACGTGGTAGATAATAGGCTGTGAAGTTTTGCTTCCTCTTTCGTGATTGTGCGGGTATGACCGTCACTTGCACTTAGTAGGATGGCTAAACTTTACCCATATCTGACCTGCGTGTAGGTTTTTCCTTATCTTTTTTTTTTTTTTTTTTTTTTTTTTTTTTTTTTAGGATAACCTTTGAACGTGGTAGATGATAGGTTGAAGTTTTGCTTCTTGTTCGTGATTGTGCGGGTAAGACCGTCACTTGCACTTACAAGGATGGCTAAACTTTACTTACATCTGACCTGCGTGTAGGTTTCCCTTATTTTTAACGTTGTGTTTTATGCGGGTTTTGCCGCCTTCCACACGTAACGACTTACTTCTTCCCGTTTATGCGGTGAATACCGGCACCAGTGGGAAGTTCATAAGTATAAAGGTAAACACATTATGAAAGGAGAATCATTTCCATTAGAAGTGGCTCTAGGCCTTTTCTTTACAAGTTTTGGAATTGATCTACATATAACATTTGCGTAATTGAGCTCCATTCCATGTTCTTGGGATGGGAGTGCCATCGAGCCTTTCGAGCCGGTATGCGCCCTTTCTAAGGACTTCTTTGATAATGTATGGCCCTTCCCAGACCGGGGCCAGCTTTCCCGGGCGCTCTTGGTTTGAAGCCTCGTTGTTACGCAGTATGTAGTCTCCTATATTGAAGTTGCAGAGTTTTACCCGCGTGTTGTAGTACTTTTGCATTTGTCGTTTGTAGTTCTCTTCACGCACTGCGGCTAAGTCTCTGCGTTCCTCGGTTAGCATAAGATCCAACCGTCTTTCCGCATCATTGTCTTCTGGCTGAATCAAGACCCTTGGTGAGGGTAGACCAATTTCGACCGGGACCATGGCTTCAGTGCCATAAGTGAGGCTGAACGGGGTTTCTCCCGTACTGGCCTTCTTCAGCGTTCTGTTTGCCCAAAGGACGTGCGGAAGCTCGTCCCACCAGCCGGATCTGTGTTCCAATAGTCTCTTCTTGATGCCTTCGACGATGCTCTTATTTGCTCTTTCTACATCACCATTACCTTGCGGGTGTGCCACTGAGGTAAAGGTGTGGGTGATTTGAAGTTCTTTTAGCCACTGTTGTAGCTTCTTGTCAGCAAAGTTGGTGCCGTTATCGCTCACCAAATTCTGTGGAAGTCCAGAACGACAAAT
The DNA here is from genome assembly GCF_021521415.1 of Bidens hawaiensis. Taxonomy (NCBI): domain Eukaryota; kingdom Viridiplantae; phylum Streptophyta; class Magnoliopsida; order Asterales; family Asteraceae; genus Bidens; species Bidens hawaiensis. The sequence goes on from NW_027493598.1 coordinate 2,408, forward strand.
AATAAATTCCCAAATAAATTTTTTGATATGTTTCGCGGTTGTTTGGGCTAAAGGTTTTGCTTCTATCCACTTGGTGAAGTAGTCGATGGCTACCACTAGGAACTGAACATTTCCTGCTGCTGTAGGAAATGGGCCTGTCACATCGATGGCCCACTTCTGAAATGGCCATGAAGAAGTGACTGGAACTTGTTCATTCTTCGGGCGATGCGTGTTGGGTGCGTAAAGCTGGCAAGACCTGCATTTTCTGATGTATGCCAGTGCATCCGTATGCATCCCCGGCCAAAAGTATCCCGCGTTGTTTAGCTTGGCTACAACAGCGCGGGGACCTGCGTGTACTCCACAGATGCCTTCGTGTACTTCCCTTAGGAGGTAGTCAGCATCTTGGTTGTCCACGCATCTTAAGAGTGGGCCAAGAAAGTTACGTCTGTAAAGGATGTCATTGACGAGTTGATAATTCAGTGCCTTACAGCGTAGTTTTCTTGCCTGTGTTTTGGACTCCGGTAGTGTACCTGTCGCAAGGTATTTTATTATTGGTGTCATCCACGTTTCCGTGCCGGTTTGGATGACACAAATTTCCTTGTGCGGGACCGAAGGTGTCTCGAGGAATTCAATGCGGATATCCTTTCCTAGGTGGGTAAAGGCTAATGAAGCAAGCTTGCTTAACGCATCCGCAGATTTGTTTTCACTTCGCTTGACGTGTATGACTTGCAGTCATTGAAATCGCGCATAAGGGATTTTGCTTGTGCAAGGTACAGGGCCATTGTGTCGTTCACAGGCCGTGTACGTCCCGTTGATTTGATTGGCTACTAACATGGAATCCACGTGGGCTTCCAAGTTTTTCACTCCCATCTTACGCGCAATTCTCAGCCCTGCCAGGAATGCCTCATACTCGGCTTCGTTATTCGTACTTGGAAAATCCAATCGAATAGCGTAGGTGTATTCTTGGCCCCGCTGGGTTGGTTAGCTTTAGCCCTGCGCCTGAACCCTCGTTATTGGCTGCCCCATCAGTGTAGAGTCGCCAGACATCATTGATGTCTTGTGCTGGAGAGGGTTGAGCCTCTTCCTGGCACTCTTTTTCCCGCGATGCAGGCACTTCTGCAATAAAGTCGGCCAGAACCTGGCCCTTTATGGCTGGTCTTGGCTTATACTTTATCGCGTATTCTCCCAACTCAATTGCCCATTTGGCTAGGCGTCCCGATAACTCGGGTTTGCCTAGAACGTTTGCAAGTTTGAAGTTGGAGAGGATGGTGATTGGGTGACCCTGGAAATATCGTCTTAACCTGCGTGAGGCGTGTAAAAGTGCTAAGACTAATTTTTCGAGGGTAGAGTACCGGGTTTCTACGTCTGTTAGGATACGGCTGACATAATAGATTGGCATCTGGATGCCTTTTCGCTCTACTAGCAGGACTGCCCCGGTTGCTCTATCAGTTGCGGAAAGGTATAGGATTAACTCCTCTCCCGCTTCTGGTGCTGTGAGTGTTGGGAGTTCGATCAAGCGTGACCGAATCTCCTGAAAAGCTGCTTCCGCTTCTGGTGTCCAGCGGAAGTGCGTTTTTTTCAAACAGTTTCTCAACGTTGACACGAAGGGGAACGACTTATCCGCGTGGTTTGCCAAAAAGCGATTAAGTGCTACTAGTCGTTCCGTTCAGTGTCTGAGCCTGTTTAATGGTAGTAGGTGATTCCATTTTGATAATGGCTTCGACCTTTTCAGGGTTCGCTCTGAAGCCATCTTTAGTGACGATGACCCCCAAGAACTTCCCTTCTTCCGCTCCAAAGGCACACTTGCTCGGGTTGAGCTTCATGTTTATCTTCCTGAGCGTGTTGAAAGTTTCTTCGATGTCTTTCAACATCGCTTCCGGGTCAGGGCTTTTGATGACCAAGTCATCCATGTAGACTTCCAAGTTCCTCCCAATTTGGGAATGAAACTCTTTGTCCATCAGGCGTTGGTATGTGGACCCCGGCATTCTTAAGTCCGAATGGCATCATTTGATAACAAAATGTGCCATCGGGCGTCCGAAAAGCGGTTTTGTCCTGATCATCAACGGCCATGTGGATTTGATGGTACCCCTTATACGCGTCCAGGAAGCATTTAAGGCGGAATGGTGCCAACGAATCCACCTTAAGATCAATTTCAGGTAACGGATAACAATCTTTGGGGCATGCTTTGTTCAAATCCTTGAAATCTATGCACATGCGCCATTGTTTGTCATTCTTCGGTACCATAACGGGATTTGCAACCCAAGTTTGATATCTACTAACGCGTAAGATGCCTGCGTCAAGAAGTTCCTTGACTTGGGTTCTACACGCGTTAGTTTGTTCTGGCCCCCATTACTCTGCGCTTTTGTACAATCGGTGTGACAGCCGGATCGCATTTGAGCTTATGCTCTGCCTTACTCCGGGGTACACCAGTCATGTCAGCTGGTGTCCACGCGAAGATGTCGGCGTTCCTTTGTAATAAGCGCTTAAGTAAGGTGCGTGTGGGATCAACAATTGTTGGGCCAATGGTTACGGCCTGGTCAGGGTACTTGCCATTGAAGGCCCATCTTTCTGGTTCAGTGATGGTTGGTTTAGCCATCTTTGGTTTGGGTTTAGATGAGACAGATGCGATGCATACCTGGGGAATGCCGGTGATCATCGCTACACCCTCAGCTGTTGGCCATCCTATCATGCCGTGGACTGAGGATACCACGGCGTTGAATCTTGCCATCCCGTCTCTCCCGAAGAGAATGTCGTACGTGTGGTGTGGCTTCCTCATTACGACAAAGTCCACATCTTCTGTGCGGGGAGTGTTTTCCATCTGTAAGAGTGACGGGGAAAGATAGGATACCCAGGGAGGTGCTTGTGCTGCCATCAAACCCTTCCATCGAGGCGCAGATCGTTTCCAGGCGCTCTTTGTCTTCGTCATCTAGCTTGTCGAAGAACTGCCTATACATCACCGTTGACGAGGCGCCCGTTGTCAGCAAGAGTGCGAGAAGTGATGTAGTGCCCCAGCTGGCTTTTTATGACGATAGGGCCTTCTTTGCTGGGTCCTCCTGGCACTCGCGGGAAGCGCACCTCAGCTTCCTTCCACGCGCATGGTTCTGGCGTTCGCCTTTTTCTTCCTCTGATGTTGCCATGAACCATGTTGATGCTGATGTCAACGGGCTTTCGTCCGTTGCCCCCGGTACCGGTTGTCGTTCCGTCCTCCCTTCTTGATTGATGCCACCAGGTGTGCCAATCTTCCATCCTTGACGAATGCTTCAACAATATCTTTCAAGGATGTACACTCTTCCGTACCATGACCTTTTGTCCCGTGGAAGTCACAGGATTTGCTCTGATCCGCATTAGGTCGGTGCCGGATCACTGGAGCTTTTGGCCACGGTAGCTTTTCAGTGGCAAATATCTCCGTGACGCTTTTGGTGAGTGGCGTCCACCGGTGCTTTTGGCTTGAAGGGTGTGTGTGATTTCTTCCGCCAACAAGAGGGCGAGAGCTGGATGAGGTGTCAAAGTTTACCCTTGACTGCCAAATACCTAGCTTCCTCTTTTTGTTCTGCCGGGCGATCCGGACATTGTTCTCTCTTGTCCTCTGCGTGTAGAGGGTGTGTACTCTGGGGGAGGTCCCTTCCCAGTTGCTTCTCTGTCTCGGCAAAGCGCTTGGCCGCCGTCATGATGGCATCCCATGTTGATGGCGTGCCATCCTTACCCGTCAATGTGCGGATAAGCTCCGGGTATTCGGCGCCTTGGATGAAAGCGGCGCGAACAAGATCTTCACTTACGTTGCCGAGACTTAGCTTTTTGGAGTTGAAGCGGGTGATGAAGTCTAATAAAGATTCATCCTCCTCTCTAACGCAGTTGAGGATTGTCCACTGTTCCTCGGTGTATTTCCTCTGTTGGCTGAAGTGCTGGCTGAACTTGTTCTGAAAGTCCGCCCAGTCATATATGTGGTGGACCGGTAAACGATCGAACCATGCCCTGGCCGCTCCAACCAGAGTCATCTGGAACATATAACACCACGTGGGTTCCGTCCAGTTACTGACGGTTGCCCCCCGCAATGAATCTGTTCAAGTGGTCGTCTGGGTCGGATAGGACCGTCATAAGTGCCAATGTTAGACATTTGTTTGGCACTTCTCGGGGCGATTGCTTCCGCAATGTCCCCTTGCAAATTTTGACTTTCCTGCATTTGTAGCAGTTGGCCTAAAGGTTTTTGAGAAGTCACGCGGGTTTCTCTCCGTATTTGTTGGTTTAAAAGCTTCCCCAAAATTCCTTTTTGGCCGGGAGTCCGTTTCCTTACGCTTCCCTTTCGCCTTATGGCGAGGGTTTGCGTCGGTGTCGGATTCTTCTCTCTCCTCGTCTGAGTACTCGCACTCGCTGTTCATATTGAGCTGTTGGTGAGTACTGCCCGAATTCGTCAGCCTGTTGAACTGAACGCAAGCGTTCATCCAATTCAGCTTGGAACTCTCTTTGACGTGCTTCGGCCCACGCCTTCACTTGATCTAGTGTTTGGCGAGGGGCCCTCGTTCGTTTTTCCAACTGGGCATCAGTGAACCCCAGTGGAATATTTACTGCACTTGCCCCGGCTTGGGTAGTCGGGGGTAGTGTTCGTAAGATTTGTGTAACCGCCGGTGTTCCCCCCCAGTTGCTGGGGTTGTAGTTACCGGGGTTTCTTGGTCGGCTTACTGGCCTTAGGACCGGAGTAACGTTAACCATTTCTTCAGAAATTTTGAAAAAACTAAATTAGTTCTAGCTTTTATGCACGGATGGCGCCAATGAAGAAACACTAAGTGAACCCACAAGCAGATTATAGATAATCTGGGGGTTAAGTAATGTTTCCCACGAATGAGGTCCAGCAGAGAAGGTTGTTCTTCAGGGGACCTGCAAAACAGACCACCGTAAGCTCGTCACTGAGAAGGGGGGGGGGGTTCCTCCTTGTGACCACCCTCCGGCGTGAGAATCAGACTAGATTGCTCTGAATATAAGTGTATATTAAGAGATTGCTAGATAAGATTGAGATAACAGATGATGTCCTTACCATTCCAAGGTGTTGGAGTATTTATAGCCGAAGGTAGGTTTCCAAGCAGGTACAGCCGGCTGAATAATATTCCTGTTCTACCAACAGTGGATTACGCACAGGCCATGCTGGTTGGTGGATAGGTTACGGCCAACAGTAATAAGGTCGGCTGTATACTGTTCCTTTTACTGCCGGCTACGCACTGTTCCACCAACTGTAGGCTGCGCACGTCCCATCGTAAGGGTTGGTGAGTAGGCAGCGGCTAATAGTGACAAACAGTACTAGAGGGTGCTCCTCCTCGTATTGTTGTCGGTGAGCTGTCACCCTGTGATTAGTTCATGGGCTGCTCTGGTCAAACTGTCTGTTCTGCCCATACCTTAGTAGGTATAGTACGAAAGACCTTCCAGAAGCATACGGACTGGCTCATTTAGGCGGGAGTGTTCCCGCCTTGCTCATTCCTTCATGTGACTACTGAAGTAACGAATGCCTTGTGCGTGTAACCTTGCTGTTAGTGCGGGTAGCCTTCCCTGATGGCTTGTATCCGCAGCTGCGGGAACAGGCGGGGTACTTCACCATTGGGAGGCTTTCCCTGCGGGTACAGCTGGCGTACTGCGCGTAAGGTTCTTTGAGCATAGGTGTGTCCTGCTGGAGCAGTTGGTCATTGCGCAGACGTCCCTGTTCAAGGTGAGTCTTGCGGGTCCAACTGGGCTCTGCTGGGACCTACCTCTTCACTTTGGTAAACCAATGTCGTCGGTATGTTAATTTCTATACTTGTTCTCTCTCTAGCATTGAATTTAATGCCAGCTATATTATTGATTGTTTTGTTAACGAAAATTGGATTTTAGTAAGAGATAACTTTGTAAAATAGTAACCTAGTTTAAGTTTTTTATAATTATAAAAACATTCGTCCCCGACTATGTTTTTTTTACCTAAAACAGTTGTCTCGATCAGTTTAATGCTACAAAATATTAGTTCCATCAATTTTCTAAGCCTAAAATATGTCATTCCGACCAGACTTGTAAAATACTTGTTGACACTAAGAATCTAGTCATTCCGAGTTATTTTTGGTGTGTATTTTGAAAATACCTTGCAAACTGTGAATTAAACTCGAAACTACCTTATGAAATGTATATTTTGAGAATTTCCCTTTTTACGCGTACACACAAATCTTGAATCGGAGGACATGACATTCGGTGTGATCGATGTTTATACTTCTACCAAATCAATTTCACATTTTATTTAAAAAAACACACTATATCATAAATTCCAACACGTGGCAACACACGATTCGTCAACACAAGTGAGCACCCCATAACCATGCAAACTCACGTACCACCATCTTCTTCTTCAAACTCCACAACAAACATTAACATGATCCAAACCATGGCAATCTCCACAAACCAACACTAATCCCACTTCTAATCCTCACCATCATCACACACTCCTCCACCGCCGACACCATCGTTTCCGACCTCCACTCCCTTCGATCACACTCCCCATCCAGCATCATCCACCTCAACCAAACCCTAATCAATATTATCCTCAAATCTACACCCAAACCCTTCCTAATCATCTTCTTCGACGCGGTTAAACTCCACAACCAACCAGAACCCAATCTCAAAACAATCAAATCCGAATTCGCCTTAGTTTCAAAATCTTTCATCATCAACAACGGAATACCTCATTGTTTAACAAGATGTTCTTCTGTGATATCGAGCTAGGTGAATCCAAACACAATTTCGTTTGGTTCGGCGTTCGTGCTTTGCCAGATATCCGCATTGTTCCGCCTGATGCCAAGGATTTGAAATTGGATTCGATACCTATTGTTCTTGGATTACCCGGGTATAGCTGAATCCATGGCGGATATTATCGGTCTCAGAACCGGGGTTTCAATAGGCGCAATCCATCGTCCCCCGATTGTTACCAAAAACGCAATTAGGGCTTGTGATTGGGGGTTTTCTGATGTGGTTGCCATTCGTGAGGAAAAAGGTAATTTAGAGTTGTTTAACTAATCGAACTTCGTATATTTGAATTGAATTATTTGAATTTTAGAGTTTTGGTACTATATTAAAATTTGAAATAGATTCGACTAATTCGATTTGAAGCAAACTCAAAACTGCACTTTTTTTATAAATACATAGGGTTTGGATTAATTAATACAAATTAAATTAACGTGCTAACTGTGAGAATCAAGTAGTGTAATTTTGTATACAACATAGTGGAATTATAGTATAGTGTAATTACAGCATAGTTTAATTACACTACGATTTAATTACATAATCACCACATTTGTATACATAATTACACTACTTGATTCTCACAGTTAGCACGTTAATTTAATTTGTAAATTAACTTTTCCTAATATATATGCATAAAACAAAAACAAAATACATTATTTGAAATTGAATCGAATAAAAAGTTATAAATTCGTGTTGGATTCTAAATTTGCTAACTAAAACGGAATCAAATAGTCTAATTTAAATTTCGAAAAAACGAATTTGAACCTTGGAATCTAAATTCGATTCGAATCAAATTTCTAGTTTTTTTTAATCTGATTCGAATATTGAACACCCCTAGTAGGTACTTGCAGGCGAAACTATATTACACAACACACGAATATAGATCTGCGGGACAGTGCTTGTGTATTTCTTAAGCGTATCGGGATCTATGTTCATACTGATTCGCAAAATTCCTTTGTTTGTAATGGATAGAAATCAACCTAGTAAACAGGTGTTTTTCTTCAAGGGTAATGGATGCAGTTTGGTTTAGAGGGTTTCTGTGTTGGATTTCTGTTCACCATTGTCGGGCTGTTGTTGTCGTTGGTGACTCGAATCGTTGTTAGGATGAAGCGTTCCGCGATGCAGAGAGTGACAATGATCGGTGTGATGGGTGTTTCGTTTTGGGCTGTGAAACAAGTTGTTAAGTTGAACAATTGGAAAACTGGATATGCTGTTCATACTTATATGCCTTCTAGTTGGTATAAGTAATTTTATGTTAATCACTTTTGATTTGATTTGATTCTGAAGAGTTTGTTAGATTAAAGAAGTAGTTATTTGAATAAACTGTTGTTTTCAGAGATTATTTGATGATTAGGATTGTTTAATATTCGGTTACAAACCGATTAATTAAAAACCAATTCAAAGCTCAGTAAGATCGTGTGGAATTACACACCAAGTTAAAATGAGGAAATTCATATATAAAACTATGTTCTTGTTGACCGGCCACCTGATTGGACCCACCCTAATCAGAGTTTAAGAAAGCAGTAAGCTCAGGAACGAATAACGTCTGAAAAATAATTTGTGGTGGAAGTTCCTTTCAAATACAAGAGACAATTAAAAGATTTGTATTTGAGATAACGAATTGGTAAACATTTATCTATAATAATATTTAAGTTGTAGCTCGATTATGACTTGTGTTTAGTTTTTTTTTATAAGGACCGATTGAAACCGGTTATGATCCGGTCAAACCGTTTGAATTTAACGAACCATTTCCTATAGGTTCGAATTATTTCTATTAGATACCGGTTTCATATCAAATTGGTTTGAGTAAGAACTACTTTCAATTTAAGTTGATCGAAATTAAACCGGTTTTAATACCAATTTGGTTTGGACCAAAATCCGGTTCGTGTCTAGTAGGCTTTATTCTTTATCCATACTCATATGGGCCAAATTATACTCTTATGGGCCACATTAACTAGTTAGTACATTTAAAACTTTATGCTGAACAAACCGAATATAATCTAGAACTAGGTTTTATAACCTGTGCGTTGCGCGGATTTGTGTTTAGTAAACTGTCCCAGGCATTGCGGCAGTTTAATTTTAACGACCTTACATTTTACCCATTTGACCCATAATCTCATTTAAATTGCACAATTTTGACCTAAAATTATGTGTTGCTTTGATCAATAACTATAACCATCCAATGAGTGTTTCTAGGAAACTTCGAATTCCATGTAGTTTCTTTAAAACTTGGTATTTCATAGGATTTGTTACGGATACACAAAAGTTTTAGTCTAACAACCTCATTATCATATTAGTAGCAACTTGATGCCGTAGCTTTTTGTTGGAAGTCCGAACAACCCTCTTTTACTTTTCTTTTAAAATACGTAGCTCTTTCTTGTGTTTCGCCCCAGCACGGTGAAAACAACGGTGTCGCTTCCATTCATTGTGTCGGCTTCCAACAACACGACGTCGCAACAGTTTTTCGATATAACTGAGCTTGGTTTTGAACATAAATTATGTCGGCACATAGATAAAAAGAAGCAAGTCTCAACGATATATTTAGAATTTTGTACAACCTTGTACATTAAAAGTTATTAAAAAAACTAAATATAAGCAAAATTAATTAGAATAATTAAATATTAAAATAAGCAAATTACTTAGCTAGAAATTGTGAGTCAATGAGTATTGACAAAGCATAAATTACAACTTGTTAAGCATGAAAAAGTTGTAATTTAATATATACTAGTTATTAGACCCCGCCGCGTTGCGATGGGGTTGTTAATTCTATTAGAGGTGCTGTTAAATAAGTAGTTATGTTTAAGTTTGCTATTCGTCTAGTAGTTCTAGTAAAACTTAGTTCTATCTCGATAAGTTGGTTATTAGTGTTAATGTATACTTAATCTTAGTAGAGGTGTTATTAAAGAAGTTGCGGTGTCCAATACATAATATGAAAAGGGACTACGTTCAAAGCATAAAGGGTAAGCATAAGTGGCAAACTTTTAAGCTTAAAGAGTACATAATATGAAAAGGGAACATGTTCAAAGCATAAGGTACAAACATTTAAGTTTAGAGAACAACAAAAGCGAGCATTAATACAATTTTCAAAGCATAAATTTTGTTAAGAAAGTTGTAAATTAATACATATAGGCTTTAGAACCCACACGTTGTGACGGGGATGTGACAAAGAAAAAAAAAACGTAAGAGTAGGTGACAAAGTAAAAAAAATGTAGACGCTTCCGTGTACGCAACAAAGTTTTACATAAAAACACGTATTGCTCTTTTTTACATAGTTTCAGATTGTTTGTTAATTTTATTTATTATTAAGGCTAAATATGTTTAATTTATTTTATTTTGTTATGTTGCAATATAAACCTGTGTTTACTACAATAAAAAAACAGCCTATACTAAAGGTAATTGGTTATTGTGGACAATTTTTATAGTTTACTTATTAAGCCATATGGTTATGTATGATATGCAAGCCAAATTGCCAAAATAAGCCGCAGACCAACTCTTTTGAACTGAGTAGTGGGATATGCAGCTAGCCAGTTGTTACTATACAGTTGCCAATAAAATGAAAATTGATAATTTTACAGCTGAACATTGCTGCAGTTTACAAAACAGTTTTGACGCCGACTTTGTACCGAAATCGTAACACTACTCAAAATTACTCAAGGCTCAGATCTTCGCTATGGCTGCCACATCGGTTGCGGAACCAAATAATGGGCCGTCATCATAGCCTAAGCTCAAACCACCACCTGACCGGTTTAAATAAAACTGCTGTAATATCAACTAAAACCGTTAAGATCTTTGGGGTTTAAAAAAACTAAATGCTTATCAAGTGTAACATATAAGCCGAATTAAAAACCCCAAATATCCGTGCTTAATTAGATCAATGTCAAACGATCATCATAGCAGACGAATCAAATCATGGACGTAAACACCATTCAAACACGTACCTAGGGTTTCAGCCACCGCCAGACACACAACTATAGAGACTCAGATGAAACCAACTTCATCATCATAGCCTTTATCAACCCAAAAATGATAGGGTTTTAATTACCAATGCTTTCAAGCTACTGACCATCAAGTAAACATGTACATATATAGCTCGAAACAAAGTGTAGAAATACTATTAAAAAGGTTAAAAATTGGCTATATGCTTGCCGAAGCTCAGTAAACCGTTAACCCTTTGGCGGCAGCCACATAAAGGTCACAATTGGAAGAGAGAAAATTGCAAGAAACAACAAAGCCATACACAAAGCACAATCTCGACCATGGCTTCTCACACCCACCGTCGCCGCCATTGACGGCCGGAAATGGCTGTTCGTCGACCAAAGCCAATGAAACCACTGCCGGAAAGCCACCGACAATGGCAGGTAGACGCTTCGTTTCTCTTCCTTTGCCTCTCTCTAAAAACTAACGTCTCCTCTATCTGTTTCTCTCTACAAAATAAGAAAATGTTACCCACCGGTGCTGGCACAGGCGCACAGCGACTGTAAAAGGAACAGATAGTGAAGCCGTCGAGAGAAACTGAGAGACAATTATGGAGAGAGAAAAAGGGTCAGAATCATCTTGGAAGCGTACATCTGTAAACACCACTACAAATATTGATTGATTGATTATTATTATTATTATTATTATTATTATTATTATTATTATAATGAATAAAGTGTAAACCCAAGTTAGATACGTGTACACACTACATTAATACGTGGAGTAGCTACAACTGAATAGAAATTGTAATAAGTACCAAAAGCTTAGCCATTGTACAAAGGCAGGAGTACAACACAGTTTGCATAAGGTATAAAGAGCAATGCATAAGAAAGTTTAAAATTAATATATTGTATAATTCTAGATCTAATGTTTGTGGACATATTACGCAACACAAGCACATTTTCGCAAAATTAACTTTGTAAGATCTTAAGATTACCAATGGGCTTTTAGTCAAACTGTCCAAAAGTATTTGATAAAACCTTGTATTTTCAAATGGTTAAGGTTGAATATCGTGGTTGTACAAAAATGTGATTTACTAGTAGAGTTAGGGGCTGTTTGCTTACATTTGAATGGAACCATTCAGATGTAAATATCTGATTCATTCAGATTTCACATTGTTTGGTTCTAAACAGAAAAACATCTGAATGATTAAAATTAGGTCTGAATCATTCAGACTTATTGTTATTGCTGAATGGGACAGAGGCTCATTCAGATCTGACTCATTCAGATCTGAATGAACCAATGAGCCCCTTAGACAGTGTGAGTTGTGTTTTCTTAAAAAAAAACAATAAAAAGATCTTGTGATTAAGATCCACTAAAACTCATTCACCATTCATGTTAATATTTGTTAAATGCTTTTTTTTCACCTAATATATGCTTTAGAAAATAATAACTTTTAGAAATGATGATGTGAGTACAAGGTACTCAACCAGGCCCAATATACATGACCTGACACTTCGGCCCATGTTCTTTTGCTTGCATTAAGCTAACTCTTGTTCTTCCTCTTGCTTGAGGCGCTGCTTCTCGACACAAATTCATTTTCTATTTTTTGTGTTATTTGAAAACGCTCTATCGACTAACCATTAATTTGAGCTCAAGATGTTTAGTACATGATGATGATGACTAGTGTGTCTTCCCATTTCGTGTTGGTCGTTCCAGCTCTTGGTAGTTGGAGAAATCATTCTCCCCCGTTACTCTATGCGTAATGGGGTGACAAAGGGATGATTTTTGGGTGAAATTGAGCTAATACGCGGGGTGATAAATGGGGTGGGGAGACATAGATTAGTCGCGAATGGGTTAAAAAGAAATATATTATTTTATTAAATGGACTAATGACGATAGCTCATTTGTGCCCCCGAAGATGTGTATGTGTTTAAGTTCGTGGTCTATGTTATTTTTGAACCTTGGTGATACATGGCACACATGGGAGGAACGACATGTCCAGGGGAGATCATGAGGGTGGGCAATGTGAACATTCGGCGGGGCACGTGTTTTCCGGGGGCACTCAAATTTTAAAATTTTCCTATATTATGTATATATTTAGAATTCCCGAACTTTTATAAGCTCATTATTTTATTATACTCACACTTTATAGTCTATTTGGTATGTCATAAAGTCATTTCAAAATTATGATTTTGCTAATTATTATGTTTAATACTGTAAATTTAATCGTCATTTAAAAAAATAGTTTACATTATTTAGTTCGTTAGGCTTAAAGAAAATATTTTTTTTGGCTCGACGGGGTATGTGAATTCTCATGGCCCGCCGACATTTCATTTGGTATTAAGCCTTATATTACAATTTCTTATTCTAGTAATATACTAGTTTTTAACAATTATATCTAACAACATTTACGTATTTACATTTCTATAAAGTTGGATACTAGAATAACCTATTTCTATTATTATTATTATTATTATCAGCAAAAAAGTGTTACGCTTTGATCAACTTTGCGTGGCATTTCAGCAGCTAATATTCCAATTTTGACCTCCAAGACACTCCCTCACCACCATTATATTATTCTCTTCCAATCCAAAAAAACCAATGTACAAATTACAAGAAGAAATGGAAGAACAAGTTGAAATGGTGGGAAGGGCATTTGTGGAACATTATTATCATTTATTTGATACGGATAGATCATCTCTTGCTTCACTTTATCACCAGTCTTCCATGTTGACTTTTGAAGGTCAAAAGCTACAAGGTGTTGATGATATATGTGCCAAAATTAATCAATTACCTTTTGACAAATGTCATCATTTCATTAGTACCATCGACACGCAACCCTCGTCGTTTGCTGGCGGCATCACAGTGTTTGTTAGCGGAAGCCTTCGACTCATGTGTGAAGAACATCCACTTCGGTTTAGCCAGGTTTCTCTCTCTTTCTCATTTCGTGTTAGAAAATAATGAACATTTGATTCAATGATTAATACAATAGTACCCGATAAAAGGTCTACATCATGATCATGATGCAATTGTATAAAAAATTATGTGACTTGATTATGATTAAAATTACATGGTACCCCACTAAATACAATGCCTAAATGCAATTATATTATTTATATTCTAGACACTAAAATAACTATAAAAACCCAGAAAACATATAACTAGCTAAGAGCCTAAGATAAATATGTATAAATTTAAATATTTTGATGTTGGAATATTTGCAGATGTTTCACCTGATTCCCACGCCACAAGGAAGCTTTTATGTGCAAAACGATATTTTTCGCCTCAATTACGGTTAAATAACGCTTGTTAATTACTTTTTATGTATTATATTTCAGTCGTTTTTATTTAAATTGTTGCTTTGTACACTTGGATTGGCTCAATTCCAAATATGGAATATTTATTGACTGTTAGCTTGAGAGTCGTACACTTTCCTTAATCAGATTGGTTATTGATGGTCTTATGGTTAATGTTGGGGATTCTTGAGATACAATAATGTCTAAATAGTTTGAAAGCTGTGAAACATTTCCATATTGAAATAATTTGATGGTTCTTCGAATTTTCTGTCGAATAAAGCTCATAATATTGAGACAAGAACTTCGTATGATTGTTGTGTGAATTTCGAAAACCAAAAGAAAACCAAAGAGATGACCAAAATGTCGCAAATTCTACATTTGCAAATTAGGTTAACATTTTTCATTTTGAATTTACAATTGCACAAAAGTGCACCCAATACACCAGATATTCATGACAATTTCGAAATATCAATCACATGCGCACAATTTTTGACCGTCGCCAGAGGCTCTACCCATTGGACCCTACTGGCGCTCCCTTCAGACCCCTACTCCCTTGGGTCCCCATTGCTTAGAGGTTTACAACCCTAAGAACCAACATCATAATAAAATCAAACAAAATTTGCATCTTTTGACTTGTTTGATGAATAGTATGATTCTCATATGGTAACAAGTCAATCGAATTAACCTAAAATATCTAATAGTTAGCTGGTTGGATTTATTACAAAAATGAAATAATTTAATTAAAAAAACACATAACATCACTTAATTAGAATTAGAAGGAAAAAAGAGAAAACAAAAATATAAGATAATGTATATAGAATTAACTATGCTATTAAGTACACACACTATAAATAGTTACACAATAATGTATAACTAAATACACACAAATATTATGAAACATATGACATATCTTATATATAAATGATACGTCAACATATATATAGGCATAATTATGCAGGTCATATGCACGATGTATCCATACCACTCGTGCAGGTGCTTCAATCTATGACGGAACGCTTCCTTACAATGCCAATGAATTTTAAATGTTACATAATATTTGTGTGTAACAATAGTCTAAGAATGTAAAGTTGACAAATATATACAGCTTTATGCGTATTGTATATAATATGTTTTTTCATAATATTTAAAACAATAGTCTAAGAATGTTACATAATACTTTTTTGGCTTATAAGTATCAAAGTGTAAACCTTTAATGTTAGGAAAAATGTTAAAAATGAGTTTTTAATGAAATAGGAAAAAGATTTTTTCTCAATCTTGAACTTACATATTGGAATTATGAGTTATATAAATACTTATGTTCAGGTTTGTGTTATGTTATCTAAGAACTTCATAACGAGCCAAACCGTGTTCAACACAGAGCTAAGGTGAATTAGATGTGGATGCTTAATCGATGCTGAGTGGTTGTAATGAGTATTGCTTAACTTGAGTAGCTATAGTAGGCAGGGCCGGCTCTGAGAATGCGAAAAAAATTTTGGGGTCGAAGGCGAAAAATATTTTGGGCCATAAATAAAAGGATTATTTTGTTGGGTTTAAACAGTTTAACTTTTAAATGGTCATAATTGATTATGATTTGGGTTATGTAAAATTTTGTTGTGTAAAAACAAGCTTCAACATGTCTCAAATGAAGACTAGTCAGTAGTCACCACAACCTTTTGATTGGAAGTCATATTTATTTGCCACAAGGTTAAGCTAACTATTAGGGAAAATTCCCAAAATGACTATTTTGAGGATACATAAATTGATAAATAGCCCAAAATCTCTACACATTCTCAAAATAGCCCACCAAATTTGGACTGAGACAACGAAATCTGACGAAACCTTTAGACCAATAAAAGTCTGACAAGTGTAACATTTTTTTGAAAATCCGACGGTTTATTTGAAAATCTTAGGGGACCAGTTCATATTTTCCACTAAATGTTCTTATAAAAAACAGTCTTTTCCGACGGTTTAATAATGTTTCTTACCGGATCCCCTAAACTTCCAAAAACTTGGGAAATTGTGTCTTCAAACTCAGTCTTTCAAGGCGCATTTCGGGTGAATTTGTACCAAGAAGACCATAGTTTTATAAATATTGAGGGACCCGTCCATATTTTTTCACTAAAGCTTATTCTCAAAAGCTTTCTTGTCAGACGGTTTATTTAGATTTCTTATCTGACCCTTACAAATTTTAAACACATGGAAAAAAATGTGCCATTAAATTTTGTCTTTCAATACATTTATTTGATAAAGTTGTACTAAGCGGATCATAATTTTGAAAATATTGAGGGAACCGTCCATATTCATTCACTAAATCTTATTAAAAGTTGTCTTGCCAGACGGTTTATTAAGAATTTCTATTTAAACCCTACAAATTTTGAACACATAGAAAAATGTGTCTTACAAGTTCGTCTTTCAAGACACAAATATTTTTAATTTGTACCAAGGAGACTATTATGTAGTTCAAATCTTACATGGCCATCCATATTTTTCATTATATGTGTAGTATCATCTTCCTCAATAATTCACTCACATCTCTTCAACAATCATCTCTAATTCTTGAATCAAAATCATGAAGTTTAAGGGTGGAGATCAAGTGGAGGTTATGGATATTGGTCCCGGGTTCATCGGATCCTATTACGACGACAGCATAATCATAGCTTCCATTACCGGTTTGCCAATTACCACCATAACAAACAACAACATTATCAAATTCCATGGAAGTTTAAGGTTTAGGGTGATATGAGAGGGATTGTTCATTAAAGGTTTATGGTGGTATGATGGGGAAGATGAAGATAAACTCTTGCATATTCATTGGATGATCATGTCAGGAATAGACGGAATCTCATAATATATTGTCGGTGTAGACGGATTAAAAATAAATTTTGAAGCTGTGGACTAGATTTCAACACATAAGAAATAAACTACTAAATCGTCTTCTTGGTACAAACACACCCGAAATGCGTCTTGAAAGACTGAGTTTGAAGGCACAATTTCCCAAGTTTTTGGAAGTTGATGGGATCCGGTAAGAAACATTATTAAACCATCGGAAAAAACTGTTTTTTTTTATAAAAACATTTAGTGGAAAATATGGACTGGTCCCCAAAATTTTCAAATAAACCGCCAGATTTTCAAAAAATGTTATACTTGTCAGACTTTTATTGGTCTAAAAATTTCGCCAGATCTGGCCGCCTCAGTCCAAATTTGATGGGCTATTTTGGAAACGTGTAAGTATTTTGGGTTATTTATCGATATTCCTCTCCCCAAAATAGTCATTTAGAGAACTTCCTTAACTGTTATGTTATTGAGTTTAAACATTAAATTTACATATCGTATTTCATAAAAATATATATAAATTAAAAAAATTTAGATTTAGCGGTCAGGCCGACCACCCAGGCCCCCATAGTGTCGGCCCTGATAGTAGGAATTTGTTGCATCTTTTGGACTAAAAACAAATTGTTTTTGTCATAAATCAAATAAATGTTTTGATTTTCACTCATAAAAACATGTCATGTATTACATGGACGTTTTGTTTTGACTCTAAAATACTTTTCATTAATTGTTATGGAGATTTTGACTAACGCGCATAATTTTATTTATGGAAAAATCCCAAAATAGCCCATTTAAAGTTAGTGTTTCCAAATTTATCCTCCATAATTCAATTTTCCAATTTTAGCCTTTTGCTATCTCGTCGCCGACGACATGATAGCGAAAACCGACAATGCGTTAGCGAAACAAATAGAATAACGACACGTGTCCAATGACTCACATGTGTTATTGTTATCTCGTCTCCGCGATGTGTTTTTCGGCCCAGACGATGTGTTCTTGTTGACGAAGTCAACGACTCACATCGCCGGCGACTTGTTAGGTATAACGTAGGGTTGACGACGCATTATGTTACTAACGTAGGGTAGCGGTGATGCGTTATCACTAACGTAGTGTTCCGGCGTCATGTTATGTAACCTAACATGTCGTTTTAGCATATTGTTTCCCCATGTCCGTTTAGAATTGAACTCCCGCCCAACCTTTCAACTTCCACCAGCCCATATTACCTTTATCCCCTGGTAAAACCTACGTATACCACTCTCCTTTTTACCCAACAAAGGTTCTAGCTCCAATGGATTTGAATCACGATATGGATCTCCATGAGAAACATGATACCAATGATGAGTCTGATCCTGATATGGAGCTTGATTCGGACATTGAATCGGGACAAGAATTGGAGCATGAATGTGAGCAAGAAACAGATAAGGTATGCAAACCCTAACTTTTTTTATTACTGAACCAGAATTATGTGTTAAACCCGTTAAACCCTAAATTGTAATATAAATCCCTAACTTAGTTTTTTAAATTATGCCACTTAATGCAGTTGATCCTTCACACTAGAATTGTATGGGCTGATCTTGATGTGGTTAAGTCAGTCCTAAAACGTAACGAAGATGCAAAAAAATGTTGGGAGGAACAACGTTTTTCTGAATGGACTACTAAACTCGAGACCACCCACCTCGATTCCCCGTTAATGCACGCTTTTTTTACTCTTCAATCAGATTCTACATTTGATCCTCAATATGACGGGATATATTATGATGTCGTTGTGGGAAAAGGTCCCATTCGTTTTGGTCCTAGAGAGTTTTCATGCATAACAGGTTTTACATTTGGTGACAATCCTTATGTGATTGACGGTGGTATTCAGTTTTTGCGAAGAATTGGTATTAAAGAAGACACCATTAGATTTTCAACAATAAGGTCCTTCTTAAAATCTAAAAAACTAAAGAAATTAAAGACGGATGATGTTATTCGTTTATGTTTACTACTTATCTTATATTCTATATTTTTGGGTGTTGAAAAAAAAAAGTAGTTGAGCCGGAACACCTACACTTAGTAGCGAGCTTTGAACAGTGGAATAGTTACCATTGGGGTGTACCAATATGGAATAGACTATACAAGAGTATATACAATTGTGTGTCTAGAAGAGAAAAGACCAAAAACGGAAAACCATTATTATCCTATGCAGCGGTTGGGTTTGTTTTTGCCTTTAAGGTTAGTTTTATTATTTTAAGTTAATAGTTAATTAATGTTTAAACATGTGGCTATCAAATGTTTATTTACTATTGTAGATATGGATCTTTGATTGTCTCCCGTACATTTTAAAAAAGCAATGTACATATTTTGAAAAAATTCCCAGATGTTTTGGGTGGACACAAGCCAGTGGATTTAGATCATTCACGGTTTGTAAAATTTTGACAGAGTCCATGATGGTATGTATTTTAATTAATATAGCCTAATATTTATGAAGAAATCCATCTAACATTTAAGTTTTTTTTTACCTTAAAGGAACCATATCTGCCACGATCGTTAAGGTTTACCAAAGAAGAGGAAAGTTGTGTTTGGTTCATGGACACGTGTAAGTATCTTGATGATAAGCTAAACCAAAGATTGTCAAAGATGAAAGACGAATTTACCGATAACCAAACCGCCTTTCAAGCTAACCTCTCCAATTTTCAGCATGTCTTATCTGGCCACGCACCGAACCAAAACAATGAGACCGGCTTCTCTTTGAACCTAAACAATCAAACCGACTTTCCCTTGAACCTGAACAACCAAACAGTATTCGAAGCTAACCATTTACCACCGAACCAAATCGGCTTTCAAGGGGGATGCAACTACATTCTGGTGAACGAGATAGGCTTTCAATGTAACCCCACAGGCTTTCAAGCAAACCAATCCGGGTTTCAATCCGGTTATGTCTTTACCGATTCTAGTTTTGATCTTAATGATGCCGGTTTTGACCTTAACCAAGGTAACTTTGAACTTAACCAATGTAACACTAATTCTGGTTTTGAAGCTAAGCATCCAGAGCAAGTAGCCAACAGCCAGAAAAAGAACAACTTTGTGAGCAGTTTGATTCAATTTCCAGCGATTAATGATATCTATGATCAACTTGTCAAGATCATAAGACACCTGGATATGCAAGACCAGAACAGTGAAAAGCATCATCTTGAGATTTGCAAAGCTTTCGGTGTAAGATATCATATTTGTTATTGCAAATCATCTTCAAATTGTTTAATTGTATTGTCCTACGTTCATTATTTTATTTCTTATTGAATAACCCAGAGGTTAAGCGTGAATACAAATGAAGATAAAACAAGTAACAAGAAAGCTGAAGAGAATACAGACGAAGGTAAATCAAGTAACAAGAACCTTGAAGAAGTTAAGGATGTTCAGGTAAATAATAATTATCTGTTATAATAATTTTATATGATTTAATATATAAATGTATAAGTGTTTGGTTCATTGTAGGTTGACGCAAATATGGATGACCTGGGTTTTGATTTCAATACTCCTCTTGTTGATGATTTGGACGTTGTTGAAGTATCGCCAGTAGTAAGCAACTCATTTTGAATACACAACTTTGTTAGTCAAATTTTTTGTAATTATAACGTCCTTAAATATTAATAGCTTCCACCTGAAAATCAACGTCCAAAAAGAAACCGAAAACCATCTAGGGCGTTAATAACCCCTTACGAATCCATTAGAAGTGGTTTCAAGAAAAAAGAAAAAGTGAAAAATGGTGAAAGGGAGTTTTCTGAAGAGCTTATAAAGGATCTAGGCAAGAAAAAGAATTTTTATATTTACACATCCATTGACTCGGGGTTAGCTTTGGATAATGATTTTTGGAACGTGTTTAAAATGGTTGGTTGGAGACCTTCGTAAGTATTTGAAGTTTATTTTATCGAGTTAATTTTTTGTTCACTAATGTCTGTTTAATTTGTTAATTATGGACAGCATATGAAGTTATGGATTTATATTATGTTACTTGAAAGACCACCACAATCGAATTGGACAATCTTGTCCCCTGAGTGGTTATCGCTATTGAAAGAGCAAAAAGAAATGCATCCAGAATTTGTCAATGGTAAAATGCCCCCTTTCCAACACTTGAGTCCATTGAAAAGGCAAGTAATGCAATTTTTTAAGTTTGATTTTAATGTTTTACTCGCTCTATAGAGCAACTTGTATTATCTAATTGTTAATAAACTGTTTACTTTTGTAATTGTAGTTTTATATACCCATCAATGTTAGTGATCTCCATTGGCTACTGGCCTGTATTGATATGCGTAATTGGACGATGACCGTCTATGATAGGTATAAATCGTTTTAACTCTATTTTAAACATTATGTATTATTTTTTAAAAATTGTGCAATTTAATTTGGTCTCTCTTTTTAAAACAGTTACCCACCATTCGTGGCAAAAGAGAGGGATTTATTGTGTGACTATCTAGATGCAAACTTTCCAATATGGGTGGCGTGTCAAGGGTATGATATGGGAAAAACATACAGGGAGCCCCCATTTGAACGAATATATCTAGAAAAAGTTCCTCATCAATCCCCACCTTTAGGCGATTGTGGCGTCTGGTTGTGCTTGTTCTTAGAGCGTTTGACAAAAAAACAACCCCTATTTGTAGAGGAAGAAGATACGGCCGTTGTTGCTATGGCGTTTCGTTGGAAGTTTGCTGCGATTTTGTATGCAAACAAAGTTTGGGAAATGGACCGACCTAAAAAGCCGAAGTTGGATGTTTAATTTTTATTATTTCAAGTTGGACTGTTGTGTTTAATTTCTTATTGTTGACTCCTTTTTTTGGTTAGAAAGCTGAGCATTTAATATGCTTTTTAAAACTTAGCTGAACATTTATTATGCTTTGAAAGTTTTTTGATAATAGAATTTATTGTTTATTGATAATATAATGCTTTGAAAGTTATTATGCTTTGAAAGTTTATCTATAAATATGCAGCTTCCTCATTTCTAAACACACACCCTTGTAACACATTTCACTTCTAGAATGGCTAATGAATATAATTCACAACCCATTGATAAAACTGCAAGTTTGAGTCTACCAAAATGGAGACGTCTACATAATCGTCCAGAATCATCTTCTAGCCGTCCACATGCTAAAGTGAAGTGGGTAATTCCTGATGATGTATCTGATATTTGGTCATCCAAAAAGAAAGCCACATATCAGTGAAAGCCACATATTAGATATTGAAAACCAACAAAAAAAAATGAAAAAAACAATAAAACATGAAACATGCTTTTAAATTAATGAACTACAATAAGACTGTTAATCAAAAGATAAAGTTACATTCAATCTAAAACTCGTTTAAATCGAAAGTAAGAACATTGCTCGATGCTTGAATGGTGGAGCATGTGGGATGATCAAGAAGATTGTCTGCGTTGCGCTGTGGATTAGATTTTCGAACCTTCAAAGGACGGGATACCTGAGATGGAAGCAGTGCGGTACATTTATTCCGTTTATGACCTGTTGCATGACATCGAGTACAGGTTGGAGGGGCTGTTTCCTCCACATGAGACGGAATACGTTTGTTTTCTCGTGGCCGACCCGCTTGTCTTCTATCCATATGCGGAGGGAGTAAAGGAGTAAAATCATCCGGCACAACTTCTAATCTGGGGCACATTTGAAATGTCGATTAAAATCGCTGGTAGTATAAGCTTTACACGTTGCCCAGTACAGACGTTGCTCAAGCTTCCCCTTCAATCGAATATTAACCAACAAATGTCGACAACAAACACCATGATACGCACGTGGAAAGGCGGTCCTAATCCCTAAGTCGATCGATGCGGCCCGATCAGAAATTATGGCTAGGTTAGGATAGTCACCAACACAATCTCTAAGTTTCGTTAAAAACCAGGTCCATGACTCACCACTTTCCGTCTTTCCAACACCGTATGCAATAGGGAAAATTTTGTTGTTACCATCCATTCCGACCGCCAAAAACATTGTTCCTTTAAAACTCCCCTTCAAATGTGCCCCGTCAATAATAATCACAGGTCGCAAATGGCTAATAAAACTTCTAATCTGAAATCATTAAGAAAATAAACATATAATGAATAAATTTAATGATACTTACAGCTAATGAATTAATTAATTTAATAAACACTAATGATACTTACAGCTGCACCAAGAGCGACAAATAACATTTCAAAACGATTCAGATTGTCTCTTAAAATATGAGTCTGAGTACCGGGATTGGCAATTTTTAAATTGTGGCAGTAAATAGGAAGTTTGGCAAACGAATCCTCAGAAGAACCAACAAGAATACTTTCGACATGAACTTTCCCTCTCCAAGCTTGTTTGTAGGATAAATCGACCATAAATCTTTGACCAACAATTTTCATAATGTCCTTTCCTTTAATGCTACGTGAGTTGTCGTTAATCAACTACTCAATGCAATTACCGACAACTTTTTTATTTGCGTTGCGATTATGAGGGAATGTTTGCGTTTTAGAACAAGTGTGAGTGTCATTAAAAAGCGACACATAAAAAGCTTCGGTGTCCTTGACGTTACGTAACCGCAAAAGCCACGCACAACCTTCCGAATTACAACAAACATCAAATCTTTGTTTAGAAGATCTACTGGTTTTAAACTCAAAGCCATCCGTTAATGCCGTCATTCCAAGTTCCAGCTGTAATGCTTCTTTGCTCATAAATACTTTGTTTAAAATTGGATTGGCAGACAAGCATGCTTCAGGCTCTTTTGATTTTGAAGAACCTTCAAAAAGTAATGCTTGGTGACGCTGATGAACAAAACGATCTTCTGAAAATCCAGCAACGAAAGAAGGTTCAAGATTACAATCTTTTTTTTCTTCATGGCCTAAAAATCCACCAACATGACATGATTCATAGGGTGAATCAAAAGGTATGTTTAGATCCGGAATTAATAAAGACTCTTTTTCAACCGGAAAAAGATCGTTGGAAGAAATAGGATCTAATTTCAACTTACCTTTATCATCTTAAACAACATACACATAAGCTACTGAATTCTTTGATTTTTCTACACGTTTAAAAAAAACCGACATGTCATAGTCGTCTTCTATATCAATAGGGTACAGGTCTGTTGAGAGCATATAAGACAATCTGGAAATATAGGTAAAGTTAAACCGAAGTTTAATATATTTCATCATGTCTAAATAGCTCATGTTAGATCTTAGAGTTACACCGTGTCATTTACAATCAAATGGAAGGTACTCAAAAGTTCCTTTTCTAAATTCCCAGTTGCCACCATAACAAACTACAATGTTATCAACTTCCATTTTTTAAGTGGAGATGTTTTAGTGATAGAGAATCAAAAAATTTAGTCTCTAATCTAAGTAAATAACCATATACTCTGAATGTAGGTGCTTAATGATATGTTTGTGGTGAAGAGGAAAGGGCACGATGCATTAGTGGACAACAAAGGGGTTAGGCGATGCATTAGTGGATAACTTAAGGGTTCTACGACACGTTAATGCTTAAAGCAGAGGTTCCGCGATGCGTTAGTGATAACGCATCGCCGCTACCCTACGTTAGTAACATAATACGTCGTCAACCCTACGTTATACCTAACAAGTCGCCGGCGATGTGAGTCGTTGACTTCGTTAACAAGAACACATCGTCTGGGCCGAAGAACACATCGCGGAGACGAGATAACAATAACACATGTGAGTCGTTGGACACGTGTCGTTATTCTATTTGTTTCGCTAACACATCGTCGGTTTTCAATATATATCTCTCACACCATTAGATCGGTTGTTGGTGCATTGCAATATATATCTCTCACACGTCCGAACGTTATGTTTAACGTGAACAAGTTATCACTATACATGCATCGCCCCACCGATATTGGGAAGGCTTAAAAAGATTATGTTATTTACATGGCACACTTCATCATGGTTTACTTATACGTTGAGACTCACCATCACAACATCATGCTTTTACCGACGTTGATTGGGTGGGTTACAAACAAACTTATCGAAGCACAAAAGGTTACATTGTATATCTTGGACCCAACCCTATTGCATGGACTTCTAAACGTCAATTAACCATGGTTTGTTCATCAACCGAGGCCGAATTTCGAGTTGTTGCATCAACCACTACCGAAGTGCAATTGATTATTTCCTTAATGTCCGAACTTGGTTACAAATCCAGTCACTCTGGTCAATTATTATGATAACCTAAGTGCAACTCAGTACTCGGCTAACCCAATTTTTCACTCCCCAATGAAACATCTTGCTTAATGGTGATGATGATGCTCTAAGCCATTGCTTAGTACCCGCTACCATTATTTACTATCCAATATTGGATTTCTCTCACGGTCGTCCATTTTGATGGGGGCATATTAGAACATGACCCGTAGCCAACCCATAACCGGACACTACACACCATCTGTTCTCCCAAACTGTTTATATTTCGAATTTTGTATTTGAATTGTATGTAACTTAGTCTACCTAATTCTATTTTTGTTCCTTTATATTAGGCTAGTTCTTGTATATGTATACCAATTCAACTTTAATCAAAATCGTTATGGTGGAACGTTTCATATACATGATATCGTTGATATTCTCGTTGAAGACAACAGTTCATCTTGATCAAATAAACTTGTATGGTATACATTAGTTATTGTTTGCTTTATACGATTATGTACTAGTTTATTCTTAAAGTTGATGATCAAAGAATTGACACGCTAAATGAGTTAAGTGAGAAGACTTTATATTAACGTAGTAGAGTCAATATTGGTGTAATATAATAAAAGTCACAACCTCCACAAATTTCCTGCAATTTTTCAGACGATTGCCAAAGATAATTGCTGACATGCATATAATACATCACACCAAATGTATGTAGTTGCCATCTTCATTGCATCAACTAGATTTTTAAATATTTTACGACTTTGGTAGTTCTATATTATTTTCTATGAGTTTTGTATTTAAATATTTTGTTTTCCTATATATTTTAAAACAAATGACTTTTTTATATTAAATTTCTATACGTTTAATTTTGAAAAAATTTTACAACTTGTTGATTAACTGAAACTAGGGTTTTAGCCAACGCTTTGCGACATGGATGTTGTATGTAGATTGTATTCATGCACTCGTTTATTGTTGCATTTGCAAACTTTAAAGGGTAGAAAGGAAAAAACAAAGAATAAAAACCGGAAAAAACAAAACTGACAAAATAATTAATAATTATTAAATTTCAAGGTCATATAGTTACTCTATTAAAGTTTAAGGGTTAAAACGTACATCGGTTAAATGAAAATAAAGTAGGAAGTAGATCATTATTTACAATCGTTAAGGGTAGGAAAAAGATACCGGAAAAAAAAAAGTAAAAATGGTCAGAACTAAGATTTGTTAAAGTTGAAGGGCCGTATGACTACTCCATCAGAATTCAGGGGGTTAAAATATTAATAGTTAAATTAAAAATGTAGATGGAAATGTAAACTCATTTAAAGAAAAATCATTATTAAAGTTCAGGGTCGTAAAACTTTTGGAACGATCAACTAAGTAACGCCGGATACTCCTTTCGTGGCCCCTGTTGGCTAAAGATAGCCTGATCCGGTCACGAGTCCGGACGGACAAGCCCCTAGCGGTCCACCTGATTGAGGGATTCTCCGGATAAAACTTGACCCCACGCCCGTCAAACGACACGATAGAGAGGAGCTGTTAAAACCGGGTGAGATCAAGACTCGAACCTTGACAAGCCAATGTTATCCTTCATATCTCTTATATAAATTGGTGATATTGAGGTAAAACATCTATATTAAAATTGAGTGTTAGGAACGTAAATAATAATAATAATAATAATAATAATAAAATGGTCCATTAGGCCATGTGTAGTGGAGGGGCTGCAATTGGGGGCGAATTGTGACACGTGGCGCCCAGTCAGCATGGAGTAGAAATTTGTTTGGGGATGTAATGATGTAGGGGCTACAAGTTGGGCTTACAGTGTCTTTTTATATTATTTTCTTTTTATAATTAAACTAATTAAATAAAAATGCATTAAAATAAAAAAGAAATACAAAAAAATACATAACTAAAAATATAAAAAAACATATAGCTCGGTTGTCGTACATGTTTAGGTTCGGGTCGGGAAATTGAAACGGATAGCTCGGTTGGTTTAGGTTCATCGGGTTCCATTGTAAGTTCACGTTCAGTTGGTTTTGCGAATCATGGTGTTGACCGTGTAAGGCCCCGTTACCGGTAGCCCTACTTTCGTGTTGGATTTACTCATAAACACAGTTCTTAAATATCAGAGTTAATTAAAACATTTACTCGGAATATAAAACTTTCATAAAACATTACATAATTCATAACTTGTCTTAAAACATCCTTTGTCTTTCAACACTAAAGCATAAAATTAAAACATTAAAATTAAAACATCGTAAGTCTTCAGATGCCAGGCTCTTATTCTTCTGCCATGTGTCCCCGCTCAAGCCAGCTGTCTCATCCTACTCACCTGTGTGCATACTAAAAGTCAGCTACGCTGAGTAAGTTCTAGTTATTCACATAATCATACAATACATTCTTTACACTTCATACTTAACCTCTTAACTTTCTTTCATACACACTTAAGTGCTTTTACTTTCATTTTTACCTTCATACTTTCTTTACATACATAATCATACGTTTTAAAGAGCCTTTCGCCCTATAACCTCACAGATATTATAAGGGTCTGGTCCCTAGTTTTCGAATATTAGAAGGGTTCGATTCCCTAACATCACAGATATTATAAGGGTCTGGTCCCTACCCTCCACAGATATTATAAGGGTCTGGTCCCTAGTTTCGAATATTAGAAGGGTTCGATTCCCTAACATCACAGATATTATAAGGGTCTGGTCCCTAACATCACAGATATTATAAGGGTCTGGTCCCTAGTTTTCGAATATTAGTAGGGTTCGATTCCCCCTTCGTTCCATACATTATACCCCGAGTATTTTTAGGGCTCGGTACCCTTTTCGTAACCATACAACCATACATCATACCTCGAGTATTATTAGGGCTCGGTACCCTTTTCGTAACCATACAACCATACATCATACCTCGAGTATTATTAGGGCTCGGTACCCCTTTTCGTAACCATACGACCATACATCATTATTTCCTTCTTTTATTATCTCTATCACGTTCATACGCATAAGCATTCATATTATACTTACCTTATACATAGCATTACAACCTGACAGTACGTGCAATATCCGAAGATCGTTCACGTACCATCAAGCAATCATTCTTACATAACACATATATCACATAGGGCATACACTTATCACTTAGGATAAATGTATTAACAACACATCAAGTATGCACACAGCCCCGAAAACATAACAAGGAATGGGGCTAGAAACTCACCTGAACACGGTTACGTTCACCGTTAATCGTAATTCCTTTCTTCAGTTGTGCCTGACTGTATAACAAGTATACGTATCAATTAACTATCACTTCTCATAATGTATGTCTATCTTTATATGACCCACAACGAACGGGGGTCCGGGGGCAGCGCCCCTGGCAGCGGGGTCTAGGGGCGGCAGCCCCTAGCAGGGTCCAAGGGGCAGAGCCCCTGGCTGGGGTCGAGCTGCCAGGTCAGCTTGGAAAAATTTTATTTCCATTAACTGTCTTAACACATTTTTCATTAGATTTTTAGTTTACTTCCTAATCGAACTTGGCTTTAGGCGAAGTTAATCCTTAGGCGAACTTAGCTTTAGGCGAAGTTAAACCTTAGGCGAACTTAGCTTTAGGCGAAGTTAAACCTTAGGCGAACTTAGCTTTAGGCGAAGTTAAACCTTAGGCGAACTTAGCTTTAGGCGAAGTTGTCATCAGGCGAACTTGGCCTCAGGCGAAGTTGTCATCAGGCGAACTTGGCCTCAGGCGAAGTTGTCATCAGGCGAACTTAGCTTGCAGGCGAAGTTCGTCAGGCGAACTTAGCTTGCAGGCGAAGTTCGTCAGGCGAACTTAGCTTGCAGGCGAAGTTCATCGCTTTGAAGGCAAAGTTGCCCAGATGCAGGCGAAGTTGCCCAGACAGCCGCTGTTCGGTTTCTTTCCAGCATTTTGAGTGATTTTAACACCCTTGCTATGGTTCAATATCACCCACTACGCTTCCCGACCATTTTCGGTCGCTTATACACTAAAAAAGCTTGGATCTTTAAACTTCAAAGATCAAGAATCATACCTTTTTGGGCTTGTTTGGATCTCGTTTACTTGCTAGTACACTAATCGCTCTCTCTCGGACCTGCCCGACTCTTCCCTTGGCTCGGCCGGCCGGTGGCGGTATGCGTGTGGTGTGTGTGTGTGTTTTAGGGTGTTAGGGAGTTAGGTGAAAATGAAGATATTTTGGGATTTTGGGGGTATTTATATCCCTGAAATCTCATTCTCATTTAACCCATCTCAATTAATCCACGTCCAAGACCCGCTCCCTACCCGATATTAATTACGCGAAATCACTAAACATAACTTCCTTTATTCATCATTAAAATTTTTAGGATGTTACAGACCGAAAGGAGAGAATGGGTGGTTCGGTTGGTTCGGGTTATTTCTAGGATTCATTTTGTATACATATATATACACACACAACATATATACATATATATATATATTTATCACACACACAGCATATATACATATACATATATATACACACACACAACATATATACATATACATATATATACACAATAGAAATATAATAATAATATATAATATAATAGTAATAATCTTCATCTCTTCCAGGCGACAACAGAACCCCGCCCCCGCCCCAATTTGCCCACATATCGCCAGGAGGGGCGGTGTTCTCGCCCCTTCACGCCCACAATTCGCCCGAGCCTACACCAAGTACTCATAGCCTTAAAGTGATCCACATTCCACACAACACGGAATTTGTCATGTTCAGGAATTTTAACTAGTATTCCTACTTGTGGAATTCTCAAACTACTACTACTTTTAACTACTTCCAAAATAAAGAAAATACTTCAAAAACTAATAAAATATATTAACATGCTGTGGAATAAAACCAGGGTATAAAGCTCGAACCGTATCAGTACCATCCAATTCTGATCCTGAATTTTTCAAAAGTGTGGTACCAGTATTGTATGTAAAGATTTGGTAAATGTCGGTACCGGTATCGATCTTGAATTTCTCGATCCTGATTTCTCTTAAAAAGTTAGTACTGATAATTTCTGGTACCTAGTACCATTTGCTCATCCTTGATCAAGTGTTTGGATACTCTAGCTTAGAGGTGTATAAATCCGGGGTTTTTCCCAAACCAAACCGATTTGGTCAAAGTCTGGTCAAAATCGGTTCGACCCAAACCGGTTTAGGAGCAAGAGAGGTCGACTTGGAACCGGTTTTTCTCAAACCGGTTTGGTTTTAAAACCGGTTTGTTTGTTAAAAAGAGGAACCGATACCAAAACCAGCAGTTTGGGTCGGTTCATAAACCGGTTTAGGTGAAACCGGTTTTCATATCAAACCGGTTCGGGTCAGTTTCCCATAAACCGGTCTCAAACCGGTTTATTTGTACATCTCTCTCCAGCCGACTAAAGTGACCCAATTCTAATTTGGGCTTGTGTCCAGTTAACTTGGGCTTGGGCTGTATTTTGATAATTTGTATTTTAAATTTTTACCCATAATATAAAAATACGAATTATATACAAGATTATAAAAATTTTACAGTAATCATTTTTCATCGAAGTGAAGTCTCAAAATTAATTAATTTGAGACTATTTTCAAATCAGAACTCAGAACCTTATTTCATTATTCAAATTTAATTCATAATTTTATACATATTAAATTAAATCATTTTTCCCCATGACACAATGTCAAGTTATGCTTAAAACCAGTTTTATGAATCCAACCTTAATATAAAGTGGCTTTTATAAAATAACTAAACTAAGTATGCAAGTGAATTAGTTTTAAGGTTTTCAACATATTAATACCTTGTTTTTGCTTGGATTCGATGATGTATCTTGTCAATTTCTCTTGTTATGATTTTGTAAATCCACACAATAATTGACGATAATACATGAATTTGTATATCAAGCCTTAAATTTGGTGGGTTTTCAGGTTTTTAACTTTGTATATTCGTGTGCTTATGTCTTACTTTTGAAAATTCAATCAAGTTTATATACCAAGAAGAGTAATTTTGTACTTTATTTTTGTACCAAATTTCAACATACACCTTTTACTTCTAAAATTAACGAGATTTATATTTAATGTTTCCGAATGTACTTCACACGTTTTATACTTTAGCCATAACCCAATTAATTTTGTCGTTAAATCTACTCATGTGCAAGTACATGAGAGTAATTTTGTAATTTTACACACATATATAACTATATTAAAACCCAATAATTGTTTTACCCGAGTCACCAATGTATCAATTTCACACCATAAATTTTACTAGATTCGATTTATAAAATCTTAAATATATATAAACGTAACCTCTCTATACTCTCTCAAGCTATGATGTTGCTTTATTCGTAAATAAAGGTTTCTAATGCATTTGACCCGAATTCACGGGTATGAGTCATACCAAATCCACATAGCGCTTAAATGGGTTATAACATCTCATTAAACTAAAACTTAATTTTACCAAATATTTTATATGAATTAAATCATATAAAATAGGGATATACTAAAAATT
This sequence comes from Bidens hawaiensis, assembly GCF_021521415.1. Classification (NCBI taxonomy): domain Eukaryota; kingdom Viridiplantae; phylum Streptophyta; class Magnoliopsida; order Asterales; family Asteraceae; genus Bidens; species Bidens hawaiensis. Next base: position 33,810 of record NW_027493598.1, read on the forward strand.
AGTATCCGATTTTTTTAAAAAAAATATTATTTATACTTAATAAACAATTTTATAGTAAAAAAAATAAGCGGGTTAGGTCTCACCAAACCCAAATAGCTTTTGAACCGGGTTATAACATCTCATTTATTTGTGAAGTTTTTTTATCATCAAATTCTAAGTATATATTATTATATTCCTTACAACAAATAAAATTAAAATCCAAAAAATTATATAGATATTAAAAACGAATAATGTAAAATAACCCCGTAATACGGAGAATAAACTAGTATATATATAAAATAAATCTTGATACCTTTACTCCCCAATCCAAGCAGCTTCTTAGCATATTCCAACGCCTCCATTAACGAAAGTAGATATCAAAATGATTCATCAGGAAGGTGTACGACTGGTGGTCCGATTGTGTATGGCGGTGATGAAGGTTGGAGGTTTGCATGCAGCAGTGACATAGTTGGAGGCGGCGTTGGTGGGTGTGGTGTACAGTGGTTGGGGGTGCACGATCGGTGGTAGGACAAAGGTGGGAGGTGTACAGTCGGTGTTGTACGACTGCGATGAAGGTTGGACGTTAGAGGTTACAGGCAACGGCGATGGAGTTGGTATTGTCGGAGAAGGAGATGGAGGTTGGAGGAAAGCACAGGGACGCAAAGAGTATGGATGGTAAATGTCAGGGGTTTATTGTGGTTATGATTTCACGAGATATGTGACATGACCTAAATGCCCCCCATTCCGTTAGTAACTTAATGGAATTTACTAACACCATTATAGGGTTATACGCAAGCAGATCCTACCCGACAACCACAGTGACGCAAACTCTTCATTTTTCAAAAGAAGGTTACAAGTGGTTCCCCCCTAAACCATAAAGATGCAAATTACAATTTACTCTTGATAATATGGCCATCTCTCTTTGCTATTAAATATTAATCTTAATCATGTGTTACCCAAGGCCACCGAGTGGTGTTCCTAGGCAGTACCATCTTGCCGCCTCAATCGATGCCACTCGACCCATTCCACTTGATGTTTCTTCCATTCCTTCCAAGTTTATAGCAAAGATATAGCCTAGTGGTACAAAATTATAATATATGATGAAAATGTGTCTTCAATTATTCTAAGGTTAAGGGTCCAAGTTTTATGGTAGACGTGCGATGTGTAGATTTATGAGTAAAGTTTGGATGTATGGCCGAGTCAGCTGTTCTAAAAGAAAAAAAGTTGTAGAAAATTTATCCTACTACCCTATAACCACAATTACATGATCTACAAGAAACATTGCATGCATATGAGAAAATTACCACTACTTTAATCTTTCATCACATACATACATACATACATATAGAGGTATACAAACCGGTTTAAAACTCACATACATATACATACATACATACATATATAGGTGCACAAACCGGTTTAAAACTCAAAACCGCTTTGGATTAAAACCGATTCGGTTTGATCAATAAAAGTCAAAACCAGCTATACATACATACATACACATACATACATACATACATAGTGAGAGAGATGCAAAGTTTGAACACCAGCTAGCAACAACTCTCTCTCTCTCTCTCTCTCTCTCTCTCTCTCCATAAATGCAATTGCATTAACTCCTCTCTATCTCCCCATCTCATCTCTTCAATTCTCCCAACCGTTCTTCTCCCTCTCTCTCTCTTCATTCTTCTTAAATTCTATTCACAAGAAAGTTACAGATTGCTTCAATGGAAACCAGCCTGAAAACCACTTTTTTACTGTCTTAAAAGTGGTTTCCAGTTGATCTTAAGGTCTAAAATCCAGCAAAACCAAGACTCAATATATACATATCAGTAAGTTATCATGCCACCCTTCTCAATTTCATTTGGATTTGCATACAAAGTGATAAGATTTTGACGTTTTTCATTTTTTACCCAAGGTTTCTTCAACATCTGGAAAAAGTCTTCATTTGTTGCAAACTCAAGAAAGTTTTATAGATACCAAATAAAATATATTTCTAGAGAGAGTTTTGATTTATGCTAGGGTTTCTGAATGTATGAAGAACATGCATATGATGTTTCTTATGCTGTTAAACATTAAAAAAAAAAACGTTTATAGATTTGATTTAACTTGAAAACAAAGAGTCTCTCAGTGATCAAGTATGTGTTTTCCTTTAATTTTGTTTTTTTTTAATTTACAAACCTCAACTACAAGGACACATGTTATTGTTATGCTAGGGTTTCTGAATGTGTGCAGAAGTGCAGAACCGTGTATATCTTCTCGGATATATCATATGATATTTCTTATGCTGTTAAAGATTTAAAACAACTTTTATATATTTGATTTAACACCAAAACAAAGATTCTCTCAGTGATAAAATTTGTTTTGAAAGGGAAACAAGTTGCAAAATATAATTCCGTAAATCAAATAAATGTAAGCTTGAATATGTGTTGTTTTTTATTAACCATAATTTTTGCACAACAAAGTGCAACAAAAGAAGCAAAAATAATAAAAAAGAAGAAATCTTTTTAACTTTTATATGCTTTAAAAGTTGACTTATGTTTTCGAAAAAGAGAGATTTCGTTGACCTCTAATAAATTCTCATATTTCATTTACGCAAATATCGACAATCCAAACGTCATCTCTTATGTTTCTTTAACTAATTTTAATATTATTAATAACAATTTTTTATACTTAATATAAAGATATTTAATATGATTATAATGTGCCATAACTATGCCCAAATGTAATCATCAGTACAAGACACACTTGGTATTGCTTTCGTTTTCTCTATTAATTGTTTATATGACTTGAATGTAGTTAACAATCTTCGTTATTCTACTTTTGGAATTCAAAGTTCAATTATTTTATTTTTTTTACATATTTTTTTGTTTATTTTGAATAACAATACCATGTAATACTCTATGATCAGGAATTTGAAGGATTCAAGAAAAATGTTTCAACCCAACATGTTTGATAGTCACCATCACCATCTTCTTGATATGAGCCACAAGAATCAAGAAAATGAGCTTGACATGCTTAGAGACGAAGATTACGAGAGTAAATCCGGCAATGATATCATGGATGCGCCCTCAGGCGATGACCAAGATCCAAATCAACGTCCCAACAAGAAGAAACGCTATCATCGTCACACTCAACATCAAATCCAAGAGCTAGAGTCGTAAGTTCTTAGATCAAATTAAATCACTTTTTCGTATCTTTGTTTGTCACATAGTGGTTTTTTTTGGTTTTAAGATAATTTTTACACACATTTGGTATTTGTTGAATATAGGTTTTTCAAAGAATGCCCACATCCAGATGATAAACAAAGAAAAGAACTTGGAAGAAGACTAACTTTAGAGCCTTTGCAAGTCAAGTTTTGGTTCCAAAACAAAAGAACTCAAATGAAGGTATTTTACACACACCAAAGAATATGTATACATATACATATATAGTCTATTATTAAACTGAATTTTTTTTATTATACTTTATCGTTAGGGGGTACTGTTTATTTCAAAGATATTAAACCTGCCTTGCTGCTAAACTAAGTTATGTTTTGTCTTGTTAATCTAGGCTCAACATGAACGCCATGAGAACTCACAGCTGAGAAACGAGAATGAAAAGCTCCGGATGGAGAACATACGCTACAAAGAAGCCCTCACTAATGCGACTTGTCCTAACTGTGGTGGTCCTGCGGCCATTGGGGAGATGTCATTCGATGAACAACACCTCAGGATCGAAAACGCTCGCCTACGCGAAGAAGTAAATATTTCAAAACCCTATAAGAACATAACTGGTTGTTTATGGAAAGAAGTAATCAATTTTTGGAGTCACTAGTTTTACGTTTCTAAAATATGGCCACAAATATGAGCTATTTTCAACAAATTGTTAAATTACAAAATGCAAATTGTGCATTTCCAACATAAGTTGTTTGATAAAGCATCTATATCATTTCTATACATGTTTATGCATATTCATAAACATAAACATATGCATAAACATAAACATGTGTAGAATTGTTGAAAACATATGCTCTGATCACAAATAGTTTTTTTATTTCCCATAAAATGTTAAGAATTGGCTCTACACTTTAGCACATAAGATATTTCTTCATTGTTTTTTTTTTGAACTGTAAACTTTTATAAAACGAACAAGAAGCAAGCACACACTCCCTGCAGAAACAGCAGGAGGCGACACCAAACCACAAGGACAAGATATATGTTCCTCATGCTTCTAAGTATAGATTTACAGTTTTTTTTATTGTATAATAAATGTTGAACTTCTTTATTATTTTCATGCACAGATGAATGTAATTTCTTCTCTTTTAGGAGTATGACATGTGTTTTTTATTTGTAGTGATTGTTACAAATTATCATCTTTTTTCTTGCGCTTTCAACAGATTGATCGGATATCTGGAATTGCTGCAAAATATGTTGGCAAACCATTGCTAACTTTCCCTAATCTTTCACCAAATGGACCGCCACGCTCTCTTGACCTACCGATCGGTAGTTTTAGTCCACAGCCCGGGATGGTAGACGACATGTTTGGAACCAGCAATCTTCTCAGGTCCATTTCAGGTCCTAGTGAGGCAGACAAGCCAGTTATAATCGAGCTAGCCGTTACGGCCATGGAGGAACTTGTGAGGATGGCTCAAGCTGGTGAGCCTTTGTGGATTCCAAGCTCTGATAACTCATCAGAGACCTTGAATGAAGAAAATTACTCGCAAATGTTTCCTAGAGGCATTGGACCGACACAATTGGGATTGAAATCAGAGGCTTCAAGGGAATCGGCGGTTGTCATCATGAATTATGTCAATCTTGTTGAAATTTTAATGGATGTGGTACAAGATAATACTAAACTTTGTGTTAAATTCTTGATTATTTTGAATGAAGTTTAAATATAATTATAAACCCTATTCTGATCATGATTTTGCAGAATCAGTGGTCAAATGTGTTTTCCGGGATTGTTTCAAGAGCAATGACTGTAGAAGTGCTTTCAACTGGAGTGGCTGGAAACTATAATGGAGCTCTACAAGTGGTAAGAACATAATCTCTTTATAAAACTAAACACTAACATGATGACATCTAAGTATCAAGAGCATATAGTTAACCAAATATGTATTTTGCAGATGACATCCGAGTATCAAGTTCCTTCGCCACTTGTTCCGGCCCGAGAATACTATTTTGTTAGGTACTGTAAACAACATACTGATGGGACATGGGCCGTGGTCGATGTATCTTTGGACAACTTACGCCCTTCTGCGATGGCAAGATCAAGAAGAAGGCCATCTGGTTGTTTGATTCAAGAACTTCCCAATGGATATTCAAAGGTAAAACTCTATTGTCCAATTTTTGGATTTGTGTTGATTTATACTAGTAGTAGTAGTCTAGTAATTACTAAATATATATTTAGGGGAATCACAGTAAACATCTATATTAGCCACAAAGTTTAATTGGCTAATTGCCAATGTTACTAAATTGGATAATATAAAAACATCCTGAAACAATCTGAATTTGATGGTTCATGTTTTGCTTCTGTTTTTCAGGTTACATGGGTTGAGCATGTTGAAGTCGATGACAGAGCCGTTCATGATATCTATCGGTCACTAGTGAATTCTGGTTTAGCCTTTGGAGCCAAGCGATGGGTAGCAACTCTTGATAGGCAATGTGAACGGCTTGCAAGCGCGATGGCTAGCAATATTCCTGGAGGCGACGTTGGAGGTAACACACTTGTTAATATATAAACTCACAATTTAATTTTTTATTAATATTAATATGGTACATTTATAAAAACTTTATTATTTCAATAATAATAGAACATGATTGAAGACATCTAACTTTTAACCATTTGTAATGTCTCGAATAAAAAAAATTTGTTGAACTACATTTGTTTTAACAAACAACATTTGGGCAGTTATAACAAATCTAGAAGGGCGAAAGAGCATGCTGAAACTTTCCGAGAGAATGGTTTTGAGTTTTTGTAGCGGTGTTGGAGCTTCAACAACTCATACATGGACAACTTTATCCGGTAGTGGGGCAGATGATGTTCGAGTTATGACTAGAAAGAGTGTGGATGATCCGGGCAGGCCTCCTGGTATCGTACTAAGTGCTGCTACATCATTTTGGCTCCCTGTTCCACCAAAACAAGTGTTTGATTTCCTTCGCGATGAAAACTCAAGGAGTGAGGTAATTAACTTATAAGTCACAACAAACTTAACTGTGTCATACATATATCTAGTGACCTTTTATATACGGACTCAAATTTTACATGCATACGCAGTGGGACATTCTATCAAACGGCGGTCTTGTTCAGGAAATGGCGCATATTGCTAACGGTAGGGATCCAGGAAACTGTGTGTCACTTCTACGAGTCAATGTAAGCTTTTTTCATTAAGAAAATATTTCTTGAATTAGATATTTTGTATACCAGACTGTTGATTATTATTTATACTATTTTCTAGAGTGCGAATTCTAGCCAGGGAAACATGCTTATACTTCAGGAGAGTTCAAATGATTCAACGGGTTCGTATGTTATCTACGCTCCTGTAGATATTGCGGCAATGAACGTGGTGTTAAGTGGTGGTGACCCTGATTATGTGGCTTTACTGCCATCTGGTTTTGCTATACTTCCTGATGGGGGAGGAAAACATCAGGGAGGGAGAATTCTAGAGGTTAGAAATGGTGGATCTTTACTAACCGTTGCGTTTCAGATTCTCGTTGATTCGGTTCCTACCGCAAAACTATCCCTTGGTTCGGTTGCAACGGTTAATAGTCTTATTAAGTGCACCGTTGAAAGGATCAAGGCTTCGGTGGCTCCTGAGAATGCATAACTATCGTTGTTTTATTTGGTAAGACAATATTCTGTTTTAGTTGATCACTATGCTCCATTTTCAACTAAAAACGAGCATAACTTTTTACCAAGTGCGACGTGTTTAGCAACTAGACATTCTTCAAACACTATGGCAACCGATAATAGTTTTTAATGCGCATTAGCAGCAACTTTGTCTTCTTAATGACACCTTGTCCATAACAATGCTGAATATCTTTTCTGACTCTTTGCTTTAGTTTGTATGCTTTGTAGGGTGAATCCAAGGAATGAGATGAAGGGAGATGGATTGAAGCGGGCGATGTTTACTCTCTATCATTTGTTACTAATGGAAGAAGTCAAGAACGCACCTAAAACAATCCTTTGGCGAATGGTGTCAACAACAAGAAAGCGTTTTTCACCATCCGTTGAAGGTTATAGGTTCGGGTATTGACTTTGCGTCGTTGTATGGATGATTTCCGAGTAAACTAAAACCTTTATCAAGTGAATTTTAAGTTAAAACTCATAACTTTGTTCAAGATTTTGGTTTAGGCTTGTATGTGTTTGTAGTTTAGTTTAATTAGAATGGTGGTATTGTAGCAACTTTCTCATAATAGTACTTGCCTCCTTTCATCCAATGTTATCCCAGTTCTAGTAATATGATCATCTTGGGCATACATTTCATATCATTTGAACCAATATTTACTTTTTACATGATGAATTGGTAATTCTACTTTTTAATTCACTACTTTTATTTCAGTTTGTTTTTTGTATTCTTTTGTGGCAGTGCAGACAATATTTTAGAGAAACTAAGAAGATGATAAATCAAAGATTACAACATATATATTATATATATGCTATCAATCTCATCAAAGATTAAAAACGGTTAAAATTGAAAATACTCGATGACTCCCACTTTAACGTATAATACATGCATAGCTCGATTTTTTACCTAAATGAAAGTATTCGCCTTGATTTCCACGACTATTGTTTGCGTAGTTACCATCTTATTATGTTGAATGTTTTCTCGTATCTTGCCTTCCATATGTACCAACAATCCTGAATTTATCTCGATTCTCAACATATATTGACTTGGTCACAAGTAAATGATTCACAATTTCCCGGTTAGAATTAACCGCATAACATAAAATTGTTAAGAGTTAAGAAACGCCTCTCTTTAATTTGCAAGCGCCTTCCCATTTTAGTATCTTCATGTTTAGGATATGCGTATGGTTATATGTCGTCAAATGGGAAAATTCAATATAGGGCACAAGTCAAAACATATTGAACCGATTGGATTACCTCACAATGATTATTTAGTGAGTTCAAACTTCTTCTTTTTACCGGCTAAATGTTACCCTCACATAGATTTTAGCTAGTAGGCATGTTTGTTTGTTATCATTTGAACAATGTTTTTCTATTGCTAAATATAGGACTTATCAATAACTACATTAATCTTATTTTTATTGTTAAGAAAAAAAGAAATATACCTCACAATATTAAACCATGTATACAAACAAACAAAGTTGACGTCAAGTAGAATAAAATAAAATATTACGTGTACGTGTGACTTACTTGAGTGACCATCCAGACACGTAGCTGATATTGGTAAAAACATTAAATTCTCCACCCATTTAAGAACCATTCACCAAACTTGATTCAAATTAACAGTTAAGACTTCATTAAACAACACGTACAAGTGAGAGTGTGAGAGCATTTATTGAAATTTTGTGGTCACCTAGCTACTGGTGGTGGTGGGCAGCCAACAGAGTGGTATTCCTGCTCGGCACCGCACCGCACAACCATGTAGACCCCTCAACCTCAATAAAGATGCATCACACATGACCTTTGCCCTTATGCATCTTGTAAGCTTGTATATATGTACAATCCACCACACATGAAGTGAAGACAAGACAAGTATTGAGCAGACCGAAACGAAAGCACTTGACCGGATAATTTAAAGTGATAAAATATAATATATAGTCTTTAAGAACATAATTTCAAAGAATATTGGAGGCATGTTTACTCGGTGACAACAATCTATACTGAAGCTTCGCTACCGAGTGCTTGCATCTCACAAGTAACAAAAGTTTAGACGGATTTGGGTTCTTCTTAATTCACCTCACAGTTCATGTGTAAATGTACAAAAATGGTTAAACTGCAAGTAAAGTGAATGAAGATATTGTCTTTAGGCCACACCAATGCGCCATCATTGTATGAATGTACAATTTTGCCCTTTGCTCCAAGTCGTTCAAAACAGCTATCAAACCTACTCACCTGCACCAAGAGTAAGAATATGACGGTAATTTGTGACAATTAAAAGTTAAAGTTCAGACGAAAACAAATATCACTTCCACGAACAAGTATAGCTAACCAAAGCTCGCTGAGCCATTCGTTTAAAAAACCGCACATAACAAGAAACAACTTCTATAAGTTTTTCTACTGGGCCCACCAAGGAGGCCCTGCTTCATAGACACAGTCACCATCATCCCATGAAATTTGACAAGCTTGCAGCCCAATAGCGACCCCAGGTTCCTTCCCATGTTTTGTAGCCCATTCTTCAGCAGCCCGTTCCATATGGGCCCCACTTTCAAAGTCCTTTTTGTACTCCCCAAACGGGTTTACCCCGGGGGCTGCCAGCTCAGCCATTACAGCTGGCATATACATCGAGTCGCCCACTATCGGTGCACCACTTGCTGCCAATTGAGCCCGAATCTGTACCATAATAATAAATAGAATTAATTACGGTTTTAGTCCCTGTGGTTTGACTCAAAAAACTATTTTAGTCCAAAAGTTCTTATTCGGCCTTTTCAGTCAATTAGTTTCATTTTGGTCAAATCTGGTCAAAATTAGGAGGCGAAAGATATAATGTACCTGGTGGGTCCGGCCGGTTAAGAGGTTGATCTTGCACTCGTATGCAAATTCTTTATTAGGCCAATTGATATCCTCAATTCCATGAGTTTTTTCATGTAACTTATTTGGCCATGGGACTTTTTTGCATTCTAGAACTTCAAGTTGGCACATGTTCCATCCTTTAATGAAGTCTACACATTTTTTTAAAATATTTGTGATTAGATAAATACTATGAAGTATTAGAAAATATTAATCATTATGTTTACCTTTGGAGATAACTTTAGGAGCCATACGAAATGGTCGCATGTAATGTGTCATGACTCCACATGGCACATAAGCAGCTGCAAGTGCCAGATAAAGCTTCTTAACTTGTTTATCCTAGTGCACAAAACAAATATAAATAAATAATAATAACAATAATAAATAATAACAATAATAAATAATAACAATAACAACAACAACAACAACAACAACAACAATAATAGGGAAACTATAGGTTACCCTGATCTTTTTATGAAAAACTGAACAGTAATCCTTAGTTCTAGCTAGCACAACACTGCAAACAATATCAAATTAGTCATTAATATAAAAAATAAAAAAGTAACAAAAAAACAATATTCAATCTAAAGTATAATACCAGCCTTCTGTGCAGTTATCAATCTGATGAGTTGTCATTAACGGAGTAGTTAATTCCAGCGCACGAGTAGCAAAATTTACACAAGTTTCTTCAATATTGTCTGTAGTTCCACCTACCTAACAAAATTAATGGGACCATTTCCTCAAAATATATAGACAATAACAAAAATAATTCACATACTGATGTGCCAGAAGGTTTATTGAGAACAACATAGGACTCGGTAACAGCAATAATTCTAGACCTCCAGTCAATTTCATAACATCTGGTAATATATCAAAACATAGGTTTATTCATTTTTTTCATATTTAGCAGTTTAAAAAATGCAATTTACAAAAAAGAAATAAATTTCAGGGTACCTCGGGAATCTTTTTGGGCGTACATGCACCCGCACATAAGTGCCCGCTTCAACAAACTGATCAACATGAGTGATTCTAAAAGTGTTTTGTGCTTCTCGAATTGTTTTTCCTTTAATTGAAGGTCTCATTTTCAGGACTGATGGGTCGGTAACTTCATGGTACAACTTGAGTTGTTCTGGTGTGGCGGTTGAAGGAGGTTTTGGGCATACAAGGGCATAGAAAACAGCTCCAAAATGAATAAGATCTGCAACGTACCTTTAAAGTTTAAAAATATTAATTGTGGTCTCTTGTAGTGGTAGAAAGGTAAAAGAACATAGCAACTTACAAAGGTGGAAGATCTAAAGATTTGGTGATGAAATCAAGAATTGTGCATCCTTCTTTAACAACTAAGTGCTCGATTCTCGGTTGAAAACTCTCAGAAGGGCATGGAAGCAAGCGACCATACTCTGCACAGCTGAAAAAACCAAGACTTGACCTTCGAATATCAGAAAACCATACGGCAAGTACCTAAAGTTTCTGTATATGAAAAGGCAGAGCTATACGCACAGCACTGGGATACTATCCTTACATGATACACCACTGACAAGTCATACAGGCTGAATGACTTTTCGCCAAATCATACAGGTCGTATGACCCTATATCTATATGGCCGTATAATATGTCAAAAATATTCATACGATCCCGTATAAGGTGTTACACGAGATATTATACAGGCTCATATACCTTTATTTAAACTGAATGACGTGACAATGATGGATATGTGTCGAAAGCCATATGGATCGTATGTAGGGCTGTACATGAGCCAAACATTCAGCAGGAAGTTTGTTTATGTCCTTTCGTTTAATAAATGAACGAACATGAACAAGGAATTTCGTTCGATTAACTAAATGAACGAAAACGAACAGAGGCCATGTTCATTAAATTGTGTTCGTAAACGTTCGATAAGGTGTTCGTTTATGTCCGTTAATGTTTGTTTGTTTATGTATATTCCATAAAGGTCTTGTAATATTCTGTAATGACTATTCTAATCTTATCATATATGTGTTTAAACAACACTTTTAACTATAAAACAAATATATATATGAGTATTATGTGATTAAGTTTGTGCTTGTGAAAACGAACAAGGTCTTGTCCGGTTCGGTTTGTTACGTATGATGTAAAATTGCTTTATAAGGCACATACTTTAGCGAAGTTATAATCCAATAACGAGCTTATTTACTTTCTATATCAACATATGTGAAATAACCGAACTGAACCGATATTAACTGAACCGATATTAACTGAAGGTTATTTTGTGTACCTTCAGTGAACCGAAATTAACAATTGATATGCAATTATACCGTTTAGAATCCGATGAGGTGACTGCTGCAGCAACAGCGGATTTAGATGCAAACGCTCTGCTGCGGCTGCTGTTGTTTTCGGAATCCCAAATTGAACGGCAAAAGATTGTGGTTTTGTGGCGGTGGGTGGTGACGGCGGCTAGTGTTCGGAGTAATGTCACTGGGGCCACCACCAGACTCCGGTAGCTGGGAATCCACCCCACCGATGCCATTTCTCTGCTTGCAGGTAAGGTATTGGGCGGCTATGCCCGGGCTCGAACTTGAAGTTAAACGAGAACAATTGAGCCGTCGAGTCAGCTCGGTTACAAAAATGAGTCGACTCGATTTAGGTTGTTTCATATCAAGTTTATTTTAGCTAGTTTTATCCGATCTTTTGTTAAACAAACTAAAAGCCACAAGCTTTTATAAACATTTTTAACATGTTATACAGTTATAGGAATCCTTTTATTAAAAGGGTCATGTTAAAAAAAATGAAGAGAATTTTAAATAATCATAAATTCGTCCATTTATTTTGACTTTATGATGTAAATTCATTTTTTAAAGAATTTCTAACATAGTAATAATAGTTAAAATAAAAAATTTCAATATGCTCTTTCAACCTTTCTATCAATGACACTACCCTTTTGAAACCTCATGCGTTGGTGGCTTCGCTTCAAACATCACAATAAACTAAAAAACTCTATACATTTGGATTTGTTTAATGTATATCACGATTTGTATTAGTCAACAAGTCAATCCAGTCACACTAAAATACATAACATAACGAACACTAGCTAATTCTTTCAAAAACTTTTAAAAGAAGGTTTGATGTCGTGAAACCTAATCCATGCTTCACCCGGGCTAAATCCAAACAATATGACACGGGTGGTTAAATTTTCATATGAACATAATTAGGAAACTACATAAACACGTACTCCGCTGGCCGGCCAACTTACAGTTTCAAATGACACCATCAAATTTCCAACAATCAAATCGATGAATGTCACGCCATCTTTGAATCACGCTTCGATTAAACAAACTCTCAATTAAATCAAATCATCACACAAACAACAAAATTCTGAAAATTCAAATCAATGATCGTCGTTGGTGCATGCACAAAATTTTGCATCAATAATGTCATGGGGATTAGGCTGGAAGAGACTCTCCGATCTCTTCCATCTATCTTTATATTACGGTTTCGAAGACTCCTTAGACGATCAAACCCGTCCCTCATCATCATCATCACCGAAACCAGCTTCTCCCGGATCACCGTCCAAAGATAATAATAATAATAATAATAATAATAATAATAATAATAATCACGAGATAGGCTTTCGAATTGATATCCATTGGAGCGCCAACGATGACGAGACACAGGTCGCCTTGCGCTGCAATCTCAGGTTCGGCTTTTAAACTGTTCCAGGGTTGCATTGTTCGGTTTTCTGGTGTAGATGTAAAAGGAAAACAATATGTTTTTCAACAAAATATCATCATGCTACTAAAAAATGTCATCAAGGTTCAAACATCAATTGACAATATATAGTATACGATAATGTTCAAAAGTCCCAAAACTTAATATTCCGGATACGTACCAAAGACTCCTAACTAGAACAAACCTATAAAAAAGATAATAACTGTTCAGGTTTTTGGCTAGGAAAAAGTGACACTGGGGTTGGAGTTATTCGGGTTTGGGTTACATTGTTCGGTTTTCTAGTTTAGATGTAAAATGAAAAAAAATGTCCTTTTAACAAAATATCATCAAAATTCATAATGCTACTAGAAAATGTTATCAAAATTCAAACATCAATTGACCATATTTCAAATACAAGAGACTCCTGAGGCTATGTGTAGTGGAGGGGCTACAAAATGGGGCGTTTTGTGTCATGTGACGCCCAATCAGCAAAGGGTGGGCTTTCGTTTTAGGGGTGTAATGGTGTTGTAGCCTCATATACATATACATATACTAGACAGGTGCCCGCGCGATGCAGCGGGTGTTTGAACATGTTAATCACGTATAAATATAAGTGTTTATGGTTTGGTTAAAACCTTAAAATCGTTTAAATCGGTTATTGGTTTGACTTCTTTTTTCTTTTTTACTTTCGGTTTGTTGTTCGATTTCAAAATTTTCAAAACGTAGTGAACGGTTGGTTCGCGGTTTATATCGGCAACCGGCTATATGAAACCAGAAAAAACTGTAAATTAACCTAATTGCAATATGATTCCTTTTGTAATCTTTGTTGTTATTATTTCACGTCCTAAATCTTCCATTAATATTTACCATTTATGTGGTTAAAATTATCATTTTCTATTTATGATCATCTCAAGTATCATATTATGTTGGTTTTTAGTTAAAGTTGATGGTACATTTAAATTATTAATTATTTTAAACTAAATTTAGTATTAAAGTTTAAACTGTGAAACCAAACTGGAACCAGGCCGTTAGTAACGATTCGGTTTCAACTTTCAATGGTTGAGTTTGGTTTTGGACGACAAAAAATCAGTATTAACGGTTGAACTCACAAGTTTAACTTAAAAACCATCAAAACCGACACTGAACACCCCTACGCAACATATTAATTTATTTAAAATGAAACAAAAATTACAACAATATCATATCCAAATTAAAAAAAATAAAATGCTCGTTTTTATGAAGCAATTTGTTTATAAAAATATTAACGTATGAAAAGGTTATAGTCATTTAAAAATCATGGGTGAGAAGTTAGTTTACAAGTTAAATTAAAAACATAATATGGTTAAAGATGAGAGGCCAAACTTGTAAGTTGAATGGATTGTGTTTAAAAGACATGTTTACCCTTACTAACACATGTATCTCATGCTTTAAGTGTTGTAAATTACTTAAAAATGGATGTCTTAATTTGCCCTTTATGATATATTATAGATAGATATATCACACACACACAACAATAAAATAATAATACCTTACAAACTAAAGCAGGCGACAAATAGCACCCCCCTATCGCCCCTATTGTCGCCTTGGGGGGGGGGGGGGGGGGGGGGTTTCACCACAAAAATCGCCCCTATCTGTCGCCCACTACACATACCCTAACTAGAACAAATCAATAAGAAAGGCGATAAATGTTCGAGTTTTTCGGGTCGGGTTGTTCGGGTTTTTTCCGGTGAAAAAGTGGCCCGATAACTGACCCATTTAAGGTTCGGGTTAATCGTGTTTGGAATTTTCCGGTATTCTCTAATTTGGGTTCAGGTGGCTTCGAATTCCGGTCGGGTTTCGGTTTAATGGCAGCTCTTATCTCAGGTGATGGTAGCGTTGCCGTTGCCGCAAGAAACGGTGGTGATTAGCTTGTGTGAATGTGGTGATAATGGGGAGGGGAAGTTGGTGAGTTTGGGGATGGAGGTTGTGAAGCAAAGGGATCCGCTTAGGGCGATGTTTATGTCGCGCATTGGAGGGTCGGGTCAACAGCATGATGGGATGGGTGTTGTTACTAAGTTGTTGAAATCAGATTTTGCAGCTGATCAGTCGGGCAATTCGGGTATGGGGCATGGTAGTGGTGGTGTTGGGGTGAGAGTATGTGCTGATCATTGGATGAATGTTACAGTTCTCAGCGTTTATAGTTGCGGGTTGTCTGTAAGTTTTCTTCTGGTCTGTATATATGGGTTGTTTTTATAGACCTATGGGGCGAATGATAGGGTGAAAAATGGTCATGCGGGTTATATGTCTCGTTTGATTTGTTGACCAGCAAAGATATGTGTGATGTGACCACTGACAAAGCCATACGGGCCGTATGATGGAGCGAAAAAAGGTCATACGGGTCGTTTGAGGGCCAAATCATGCAGCTTGTATGATTTGTTAACTGTCAAAAAAATGACTAATGTGATCACTGACAAAGTCATATGGGCCGGATGGCATTTTTTTGCTCTATCATATGAGGCGTAAGAAGTATGAAGGTCATATGGCCTATATGACAGGTCGAAAAAAGAGGTCATACAGGTCGTAAAAGGGCCAAATCATACAACTCATATGATTTGTTTACTGGCAAACAAATGACTGATGTGGCCACTGAAAAGCTACGTTAACCGGTATATGACCTTTTCGCTCTGTCATACATATTGTATGAACTATGAAGGTCATAGGCCCATATGATGTGACACGCAAGCTGGTGTACACATTTTTTGGATGGTGTACCGATAGCAAATCCATTTTCTTCCTTGTGCTTTTCAGTCACAATTGTTAGTGGAAGGTTGTGAATGTTTAGTTACATATGCATTATATATAAGTGCACAGTTTGAGTAGGTCAAACCTAGAATTGTTACTCATTTTGGTTAACTATTGAACCAATCTACAGGTGTTTCCAGTAGAGTTGACTAAACTGCCACTTCTTGAGAAGCTATATCTTGATAACAATAAGCTGTTAAGTTTGCCTCCTGAAGTTGGTGATTTGAAAAACCTTAAAGTACTCACAGTTGACTACAACATGTTGGCTACTGTACCAGGTAAGCTTGTATTCATGTTCTCATTTGGATGTCATTCTGCCTGCAACTTCCTTAGAAGTCACTTCCAATGTATGTTGGTAATATGACAGATTTACAGCTTGTGACATGTTCCTTTTTTGTTTGAACAACAAACAGTTGAACTCAGGCGGTGTGTTGGACTTGTGGAGTTATCACTTGAACACAATAAGCTAGTTTGTCCTCTTCTTGATTTCAGGTCATTTATTACATTATGATATATCTTCATTCATGTTCATAAGTTGAAATCTAATGTTTTATCTTCATGTTATTATTTAGGGCGATGGCTGAGTTACGGGTTCTTAGGCTATTTGGTAATCCACTTGAATTTCTTCCTGAAATTTTGTCTTTGCACCAACTCCGTCACCTTTCTCTTGCAAACATCCGGATTGTTGCAGATGATTATCTAAGATCTGTGAATGTGCAGATAGAGGTAAAATATGATGCACTTTTTTTTCATGCTTTTTAAATCTTTTTATAAACAATGAGTGTGTACAAAGCAAGATTGTTAGAATATGAAAAGGATTTAAGAGGTCTTATGTAATAAAAGTAGACTTCGGATAACTTTCAAGTTTTAACGTGTTTTATCCTTGCTCCTTTTGGCTTACCTTTCCTATTTGACACATTTAAATTGGCCTGTAAATGAACTGAACGAAAACAAACGGGACAAGTTCGTTTATTTAACTGTAAGTGAGCAAACGATCAAACACAAACAATTGACAAATGGGGTTTTCTTGTTCATCTTTGTTCATTAAGAACATGAGCGTGTTCATGTTCGTTTATGTCGGTTCAATAATAGTATGAACGAGCAGTTCACGAGTGTAAATGAATGAACAGAACATGCATTTATGTTTGTCTGTTTAACCAAATGAACAAAACCGTTTGTTCATGTTTAATGTTTATTAATTAAATGAGCATTAACGAACTTCCTGCCAGTCACTAACAGTTCACTGAACATTCGGTTAGTTTACAAGCCTACATTTAAATCGATCATTTGAGATAAAACACACCCAGATGAACACTATCATAAACCTAACTTGTATTAGATGGAATGTTGGTGTTGAATAATTCTTACTTCGCTTCACGACACAAGCTAAGTGCATTTTTTGCCTTAATATTTCGCTACTCGTCATGCCACCATCCTTTGCTTGCATCCGCCCTTGCAAAGATAGCTCAAGATGAAGGAAATCGTGTAGTTATTGGTAAAGATGAAAACGCAATACGACAACTCATAAGCATGATAAGTAGTGAAAATCATCATGTGGTTAGTTGACATTTCTAGTCACATAATATATATTGTCTATTTCTCATCAAGATTTTCTCAAGTATTTGTAAAATTTTCTCAGGTTGAGCAGGCTTGTTCTGCACTTACTTCTATAGCATCAGATGTATCCGTGTCGCATCAGTTGATGGATTGTGACATCATGCAACCGATTCAAAGAGTTTTGAAATGTGATGGCCCTCAAGAACTGAAATCTGTTTTGCAAGTTGTGGCAAAGCTAGGATTTGTTTCTGATAAGGTGGCCCAGAAAATGATGAATATGGATGTGATAAGATCATTAAAGTTGTTATGTGTCCATAACGATCCAGAGGTAAACACAACCGAACTCTCAGTGAAGCGTTCGTGAATCGTTTGGCAGGAAGTTCTTTATTTAATGAACGAACGAACATGAACAAAAAATTTTGTTCATTTAGTTAAATCAATGAACATGAACACATGTCTCTTTCGTTCAATGGCAATATCTGAATTGTTTTATACATCCCTAGGTTCAAAGGTCCGCCTTACTTGCTATCGGGAACTTAGCCTTTTGTTTAGAAAACCGGAAGATTCTCGTTGCTTCTGAAAGTTTAAGGGATCTTCTTTTGCAACGTACGGTTGCATCCGAGCTACGTGTGAGAAAAGCTGCAGCTCGTGCTCTAGCAATTCTAGGTTAATTTCTGTAATTGTTTTCTGTACATAATAATATAAATGATTAGTAATTTATATCATTAAATCGTGTAACAATATATGACTATAGGGGAAAACGAGAGTTTGAGGCGTTCAATAAAAGGAAGACAGGTGGCAAAACAAGGACTGAGGATACTCACAATGGATGGAGGTGGTATGAAAGGTCTTGCAACTGTACAAATTCTTAAGGAAATTGAAAAGGGTACAGGCAAACAGATACATGAAATGTTTGACCTTATTTGTGGCACATCAACCGGAGGCTTGCTTGCAGTTGCTCTTGGAATAAAACTCATGTCATTGGAAAAATGTGAAGATATATACAAAAGTCTAGGTGAGCTAGCTAGATAACTTGTCAAAATGTTTTTTCTCGATAGTCGTGTCAGATTTTGCGTGCATAATATTATAGGAAAACTCGTGTTTGCTGAACACGTTCCAAAGGATAATGAAGCAGCAACTTGGAGAGAGAAGTTTGATCAGCTTTATAAAAGTTCATCACAAAGTTATAGAGTCGTTATACATGGATCTAAAGTATGCAATTTTCATGTTTTAATTTCTTGATATGTTTACTAGTTAAAAGTTATTAATGGGCTAAAACCATTATGTTTTATGTATGTCCAGCACAGCGCGGATGAGTTTGAGAGATTATTAAAGGAGATATATACCGAAGAGGATGGAGATCTGTTGATAGACTCAGCAGTAAAAGGGATTCCAAAGGTTATTGTTGTGTCAACTTTAGTCAATATGGCGCCAGCGCAGCCGTTTATATTTCGTAATTATCAGGTTCAGTGACTTACTTTTGTGCTAATTAGAATATATAGATCATATTATTGACTATAACATATTGAATAATATAGTACCCTGCTGGCACACTAGAAGCTCCTTTACAATTTCAGCAAACAGTGAGTCAGTAACATCATCTAACGGTGCTCAAATTGGATATAAGCACGGTACTCACATGGGAAGTTGTAGACATCATATATGGCAAGCTATACGCGCATCATCTGCAGCTCCGTATTATCTTGATGATTACTCTGATGGTATAATGCATGAACTCCCTGTACAAGTGGAATTTAAGAAATAACTATTATATGAAATATGGTAAGAATAAAAAAGGTCAACCAAGTGTAGCAAAGTAGAGGTGAAGTGTGACATTTAAAAAGCTTATTACCATGAAGTATGAGTTTGAGTTTGAGTTTGTTCATAAATCTGTGACATATGTGCAGGTGTATTCCGTTGGCAAGATGGTGCTATTGTTGCAAATAACCCTTCAATATTTGCTATACGGGAAGCACAACTTTTATGGCCAGATGCAAAAATCGATACCTTAGTTTCAATTGGTTGTTGTACTGTTCCAACTAAGGCAATCTCTCTTCTCTCTAAGTTATGTATATATACACACACACTAACTATATACTTATTTTTATTTTATTTGTGTTTGATTCTAGGTACGAAAAGGTGGGTGGCCTTATTTGGACACCGGTCAAGTATTGGTTGAAAGTGCGTGCTCAATCGACCGCATAGAAGATATGTTAAGCACATTGCTTTCCATGATTCCCGATATTCAGTATTTTCGGTTCAATCCAGGTGGCATTATTAACATGGAATTTGTGTGTTATGTTTGTGCGTGCGCGTTTGTGTGTGTGTGCGTGTATGAAGGTTTTTGTCATCTTTATGCAGTTGATGAACGCTGTGAAATGGAGTTAGACGAGACTGATCCCACAGTATGGCTTAAGTTGGAGGCAGCCACCAGCGATTATATCAAAAACAATTCTTCGGCTTTCAAAAACGTTTGCGAAAAATTGTTACAAAATCATAATAATGAGAAAGTTCCTGAAAATCTACACTCTCCACAGTTGTCCAAGGCAAAGCGTCAATGCACTGGTAATTTTATATAACAAACATTTACTAACAAAAATTAAAAAAAAAACCCAACACGGTTAACATTAACCTCTGATTCTTGTAATCGGCAGGTGATAACGGAGCCTGTTTAGGTTGGAGACGTAACGTGTTACTTATAAATGCTTCAAATCCTGCAAAACCTTTCAACCATGTTCAATCACTTGACACATTTTGTTGTAAAAATGGAATAAAACTATCTGTTATGGATGTGATGACATCAGCAACGGTTAAGCTAGTACCAGAAACATCGTTTCCGTCACCATTTGCATCTCCATTGTTCAGCTCATCAAGCCCACATCTTTACAGTTATGATATGATATCACATTTAAGTCTTGAGACAAAAAGTAGTCCCCCAGATTCACCAACTGCGCCTAGACAGCTTTCAGTCCCGATCCGGTTGTTGCATGATAAGTTGCAAAATTCTCAACATGTTGGAGTTGTTCATTTGGCTCTTCAGAATGATACAAATGGGTCAATAATAAGGTTAGTTATTGATTTCTGTTGTAACAACCAGTTTACATATTAGAACACTGCTTAATAGTCTTGATTTTAGGGGGTAAAATGGTCAAATTGGCTAACGGGTCAAAATGTCAGGGTCACTAGGCTTGTAAATGAGCCAAACGCTCAGTGAACCGTTCATTGGGAAGTTCGTTTATCTAATAAACGAACAAACTTGAATACATGTCTCGTTTGTTCATTATGTTCGTGAACTCTCGTTTACGTTCACTCATTTAAATTCGTTTATGTTCGTTACTTTACGTTTGTTTAAGTTCATACTTTAACTTCTTTAGTATATATTCATTTAACTTTTCTTAGGTCCAAAGCATTCACATTTACTTTTAATTGATTTTAGCTTAGCTATGTTCGTTCATCTATGTTCAGTTATATCCGTTCATGAACCGTTCATTTATACTATAAACGAACACGAACACGTTCATTTTCTTAACAAATGAACATGAACGAGAAAAACCCCATTCGTTTAGTTGTTTGTGTTCAGTCGTTTGTGCGTTTAATGTTAGATGAACACAAATATGCACCGTTCTTATTCACTCGGTTCATTTACAAGCCTAGCAGAACTTGATTTATGTTCTTAAAAAGTCCAATTTATTTATTCTACCATTGTTCCAGCTGGCAAAACGACGTGTTTGTGGTAGCCGAACCGGGTGAACTGGCAGACAAATTTCTGCAAAATGTGAAATGCAGTTTTCAGTCAATGTTAAAAGGGCGTAGAAGGGAACAATTTTCACACATTTCAAACATATCTACTGTTGCTGATTTGGTAGCATGCAGACCTTGCTTCCAGATAGGGATTGTTGTGCATCGCTACATAGGACGCCAGACTCAGGTATGCTCAAAACGGGCGTGTTATATGGGTTCAGTATATGGTCAAAACGGGTCAGGTCAGGTCAAGATCATAAGTAAACATGTTGAAATTATGTGTGGATGAAGGTGAATGAAGATGATCAAGAAATCGGGGCTTACATGTTTCGTAGGACGGTTCCTTCCATGCACTTGGCTCCTGCAGATGTTCGTTGGATGGTATGTTTTCGAGTTTATAAATGTTTTGTTAAACAATCAACCATATTAAGTTATAACATAAAGCATCTTTCAAAATGACCTGAAATTGTTATATTAAACCCAAAGACGTGATTTTTGGTGATTAATTCAAGTTATCGGTACTCGATTAAGGCCTTAAATATATGAAAATCTACAGGTTGGTGGATGGAGAGACAGGATAATAATATACAGCGGCTTTTACAGCCCGGTTCCAGCCTTAATAAAGGCTTTTCTAGACTCGGGTGCAAAAGCCGTTATATGCCCCACAACCGAGCCTAAAGAGACGCAGTACCAGTTTACATCATTCTACGGATCTTGCGATTTGAGTGAATTAGCTAAATTCGAATTGGAGTGGAGGAACCAGAAGACGAGGTTCTGGCAGCCGCAAGCCCAATGAGTGATTGGGAAAACATGACTCCGGGTACAGACCGAGGAGCCTTAGTTTGGGAGGACGACGACGAAGAAGAACTGTCGAAGTTTATATGCGAGATTTATGAGTCGTTGCATTTGAAAGGAGATCGAGTTGATTTCGCTCTGCGACAGGCTCTTGCGTCTCATCGGTCGATTAGATACTCGTGTCATCTTCCTCGTATGCTCTGATGTGATTATGTGAACACTAAAATTATACCGGGAAAGTGTGTATAACCGAAATTTGAAAAAAAAGAATATTATTATTTATATTTTATAATAACGGTTGATATATAATTTAACTATAAATTTCAATAAAATTTTGAAAAAGAATATTGGCCAGTTCTAAATTTTGTTTACAATTTTGGAGTGTATTTGCACGTGTGTGTTTGATTCGAGTTTGGTGGCGAGTAGAGGTGGTTGTAGTCGATAACAGACTATGAAACACAATGATGTCGTTTAAACGTTATGATGAGTTAAAATATCTTGCTTATGTTTTGGTTATAACTACAATGTTGTGTAATGTTTATAGAAGATTGTGAAGTGCGTAATTTTATGTTTAAAGATGTTAATTGTAACATTCTCATGTTTGATAAGGCTACCATTGTGGGCGTGTGGTTGGGCAACATAAAGATAAAAGCTATGGTAGGGTCTGAGGAGGGTAAAATGTAGACAGTCTTACCTCTACCTCGTAGGAATAGAGAGGCTGCTTCCAGTGAGACCCCAGGCTCAACAGTAGTTTTACATCAAGCCTTGGACATAAGACACATAACACTCAACCATTGAGACACCCGATGATTGGAGCATGCACCTTTGTCTTTCGCCCATCAACGCCACCACATGATGCTACATTCCGCCACTTTTAACATTATTTTCACGAAATTAGTAAAATAACGTCAAGGTTACTGCAATTTCACTTTTGCCCACCCGAGGGTCCACACATATATACATTATATGCGTGCACCGCAACTAGGGCGTAATTACACTGTTTTGTTGAAATATTTAAAATATCACCGTAATAATATTGTATCTGCAACTAACAAAAAAATGATCGTTTTAACCTGAATCTTTTTGAACCATTATCGAATCTGCCCGTCTTGACCCAACACATTCAACCTATACCAAAAGTTATCGTTTTAACTTAAACTGGTTTTGACTCATTATCCAACCTGGCCATCTTGACAGTGGACCTAACCCATTCAATCCGTAATTCCGTACCCAAAATGATTGTTTTAACCCAAACTCTATTTCCATTCATTATCCAGCCAGCCGATCTAGACCCAACCCGTTCAACCTATACTAAAAATTTATCTATTTAACCCGGATTCCGTTTCGACCCGTTATCCAACATGCCCATCTTGGCCCAGCCAATTGAACCTATACTCAAAATGATCATTTTAACCCGAACTCCATTTTAACCCAAACTTCGTTTTGACCCATGATCCAACCTGTCCGTCTTGACCAACCCAATCAACCTACCTTAAATAGATCGTTTTTAACCCGAGCCTGTTTTGACCAATTACCGAATCTGCCAATCTTGGCTTTCCAAGTCAAAACAAAACCATCAAAATGACATCGAGACCTAACCGCATAAACTTCAGGTGGGGTTAGAGAGTGACTGAACTACACCCAACTGTCTTAACAACCCTTTTACTATACATAACGATCCTTAAACTTTCAGCCTTTTCCCATCTATCAGAAAGCAGCATATACATTTGACATAAGCACATAAGAAGAACTATCAAAAGAATCTTGAAATTTGATCCTTTCAATCACACAGTTTGCCATGCTTAAATCAGAGTGAACTCTACATGCTCCAAGAAGAGCCCCCCAAATCATATCATTTGGTCTCATCGGCATCTTTGTCACTATTTCATATGCATCTTTTAACCTTCCCGCACGTCCTAAAAGATCAACCAAACAACCATAATGTTTAACATTAGCCGATAAACCATATTTCACCATCTTTTTAAAAGATTTTAACCCATATTCAACAAACCCTGCATGTGCACACGCAGATAAAACCGAGAGAAAAGTGATTTCATTCGGTTTCACATGTGAATTCTCCATATTGTCAAAAAACTCCAACGCTTCACGACAATAGCCGTGAATAGAAAAGCCTGAAATCATAGCATTCCAACACTAATCATTCTTTTCGGTTTCTAAACCGTTTTCAAATATTAATCTCGCACTTGTTAAATCGCCACATTTTGCATACATGTCAACTAAACCATTAAAAATAAACTGATTGAATTTGATTCTTTTTTGAATAATCATGCTATGAAGTTGTTTACCAGTTTCTAACAGGCCCAATTGAGCACAAGCAGAAAAAGCACTAGTAAAGGACACCTCATCCAGTTCAAACCCGTCTAATTGCATTTTTCCAAATGCATCCAGGGCTTCATCGCAAAGCCCGTTTTGACAATAACCCGAAATCAACGAGTTCCAGATCATCAAATTCCTAACCTTAATCCGATCAAAAACCTCTTTACCTTCTTCAACCTCACCTTTCTTGAAATACCCTGAAACCATTGATGACCAGACATAGAAGCTCCGTCCGGGCATAACCTCAAACACGTCCTTAGCAGCCTCCATCTGCCCGTTGCTCGCATACCCGTCAACCATCACCGACCAAGTAACCACATTTTTCAAAAAAAACGGAACTTGATCAAAAAAACATCTAGCCGTCTTCGTATCTCCGGTTTTCGCATACCCTGCAATCATTTCAATCCACGAAACGGGTGTTCTGTAAACCATGGCCCGAACCACTCCTAACGCCGTCTCGGTTTCCCCAATGTGCATATACACACTGATAATTGCATTATGAGCAACAGCATTCTTCACAGGCATTTCATCGAACACCTTGCGGGCATCGATTACATGGGCGCCGCATTTGCCGTACATGGTTGCTGATGAGGTAGCCACTACGACATCTGAATCCACCCCAGCTTTGATTGATTCGCAATGCACAGCTTTGCCGTAATTGATCATGCAACAGGAAGCACATGCTTTGAGAATCAAAGGGGTTATAGTGAGGATATTACACAGTGGGTTATGGCGAATTCGGGTGTAGATTACAAGGGCTTGTTTGGGTGTGCCATTAGAGATGTGGTTTCGAATAATGGAATACCAGTTTGATGGTTGATTGATCATGAATTAGTTTACTAACAATCTATAACCATTTGTGTTGGTATATCAAACTGTCAGTGTCATTATTGACCGTGTGATTTTGAAAAGCTTTTCTATCTTTATTATCACCAACATGACTTGTCTTCTCATAAAAATATTGGTGTTGCTTTTGTTCTTTTCTAAGTGTTTCTTTAACATATTCGATAAAAAAAATTACATGGAGTGTTATATCATTGGAATTACTCACAAGGTGTTTGTGGTGTTACCTATGAAAAGGTAGGAATAAATTGCTACATTATTTATTTTTTATTTTTTCTTTAAATGTAACTAGTAATTTATTCCAATTAGGTCATTGAACTTTCATTTTTGTTCCAATCCTAAATATTTTACCTGAATAGCAGATAATCTAGTTTTTTTTTTAAAATTTTTCAATGTTTTTTCTTTGAATAATAACTTTTAAATGTTGTGAAAATTAGTAAAATTACGAAATATAATTTTAAAATTCAGAAAATTTTAAAAAAAAAATTCGGAAAATTGCAAAATTTTTTTAAAAAAATGTTCAAAACGGGTTAGGGTCAACAAGTTCGGGTTAGAACGGGTCAAAACGGGTTTCGGGTTAGTTTTTTTTTAACCAACGAATCAGCGCGTTTTCAACACGTTACAACTCATTTAAACAGTAAAAGCTCGTTTAAGCGATTTTTTTCAGTCCGTTTAAGCACTTAACTCGTTTAAGCGATTTTTCAGCTCGTTTCAGCACCTAACAGCTCGTTTAAGCGCGTTTAGGTGCTGAAACGAACTGAAAAATCGCTTAAACGAGCTGTTAGGTGCTGAAACGAGCTGAAAAATCGTTTAAACGAGCTGTTAAATCGCTTAAATGAGTTGTTAGGTGCTGAAACGAGCTGAAAAATCGCTTAAAAGAGCTGTTAGGTGCTGAAAGGAGCTGAAAAATCGCTTAAATGAGCTGTTAGGTGTTGAAACGAGCTGAAATATCGCTTAAACGAGCTGTTTGGTGCTGAAACGAACTCAAAAATCGCTTAAATGAGCTGTTTGGTGCTGAAACGAACTCAAAAATCGCTTAAACGAGCCGTTAGGTGCTGAAACGGAGTGAAAAATCGCTTAAACGAGCTGTTAAGTGCTAAAACTAACTGAAAAAATCGCTTAAACGAGCTGTTAAGTGCTGAAACTAACTGAAAAAATCGCTTAAATGAGATTTTGCTGTTAAAACGAGCTGTAACGTGTTGAAAACGCGCTGATTCTTGAGTAAAAAAATAAAACTGACCCGAAACCCGTTTTGACCGGTTCCGACATTGACCCGTTCTAACCCGAACCTATTGACCTTAACCCGTTCCGACCCGTTTTGAACATTTTTTTTATTTTTTTCAATTTTTGGAATTTATTGCAATTTTTCGAACTTTTTTTTGAAAATTTTTGGAATTTTAAAATTATATTTCGTATTTTTACCAATTTTCGCAACCTTTAAAAGTTATTATACAAAATAAAAACATTGAAAAATAAAAAAAAAACCTAGATTACCTGATATTCAGGTAAAATATCTAGGATTGGAACAAAAATAAAAATTAAATAACTTGATTGAAACAAAAGTTTTTATCAGTGACCTGATTGAAATAACGTTCAAAATTGTTTACTAATTTCAAAGTTGATTGGAACCACTTTTAAATTTTACTATTATATCAATTAATCCCCTTCTAATAATAATAACTTTCTTTCTTCCTGTGCACCGCAATGCGGCATGAATGGCCATCCTGAGATCACTGAGACAACTCGCCAGCAAAACGACCTTTAAAACCAAACCCACCTTCTTCACCTCCACACCTAATCCCACAACCCTACGATCCTCCATCTTCCTCTCTCGTTCGACAAACTTATTATCTCCTTCCATTTCTTACTTCAACGGCCCACTCTTCCTCTCATATCCTCCATGGAAGCTTCTCCAATCAGCCACCCCTCTTTACGACGTCGTTTCCATCCCTAAACTTCGCCCCCTCGATTTACTCCGAGAGCCAAAGTTTCCGATTAAGTTAGGGTTAGGATCAGTTGCTTCCGAACCCAAATTAGGCATTCGGAACGATTCGGAGGGGTTCGGTGGCGATGGATTGGCAAAGAGTTTTGTGAACTGGCCTAATTTTATTTCCATGACTAGATTGGTTTCTGGCCCGGTTCTCGGATGGTATGACCATTATTATTTTGTGCATTTTATTATTTATCTACTTGAAAGTTAGCCTAGGCGATTTCGACAGGTTAAAAGTTTAGGGTTGATCTTAAAATGTTCATATTTAAGACACAGTTAAACCTTAGTTAGTAGCCACTAGCGATTAATCGAGATTAGCCAGATTGAAATTTGTATCTAACTTTTTCAAATAAGTACCAAATTTTATATGTATAAATTTTCAGTTTTGACCAAATGGCAATTAATCAACTACATACCGGCTAGCGATTAATCGGCGCCTAGGCAGGATTTTTACAACCATGAGTATATGGCGTATGCCTTAGTTACCTTATGCCGCTGTACTCGGATTATTTATTTAGATATTTATTGGTTAAGACTTTTATGAACTTTTGTTTCACTACAAATGTGTTATTATTGTGTTCCTAAAGAGGTTGTGACGTGCGACCAGTTTTTAAAGAGGTTCGTGTTTGGAAAAAAATGGCACGTTTAGTTATTGTGTCATGTTTGATCTGTAATGCCAGCCCTAAATTGAAATGCTGATTTGGTGAAGCATATGGTGCACATTTAGAGATGAACATTAAATTGAACGAAAAGAATGCATTTAGATGTTGGATGAGTAAGATTTTGTTAATCATGGTTATTGGTCTTGTATTAGGTTTTCTTTTCATTGTAGTGCATTTAGTTAAATTCCAGTTTGCTTTACAAGGTCCATGAGTCATACTTAAAGTATAACTTGTGGAATGCAGGATGATCATGCAAGATATGTATCTTCCTGCATTTATCGGGCTTGCTGTGTCGGGAGCAACGGATTGGGTATGAGTACGGCACTTGATATTATGTTCATGTCCTGTAACAAGCACTGAAGCATACCTATCAAAACATTGTAATTCAGAATCTTGTTTTATTTTACAGTTAGATGGATATGTTGCTAGAAAAATGGGAATCAATTCTGTTGTTGGTTCATACCTTGATCCTCTTGCTGACAAAGTAAGCGTTTTTCCTTAGCATAAATGTTAAAAGCTGTAATACGTATACCATGGTTAGATCGTCCGTTAAAATTTACGGGAACTTGAAAATATAGGTTTTAATTGGATCTGTTGCATTGGCCATGGTAGAAAGAGGTCTTCTGCACTGTAAGTATGACCCCCCCCCCCCCAACCACCACCACACACACACACACCTCTTCTTTTTTTGACCATAGTTGACCTGACATCTTCTCAAATCTTTGATTGACTTCGTGATTATGCAGCAGGACTGGTTGCGCTTGTGGTGGCCAGAGATCTTGCTTTAGTTGGTGGTGCTGTGTATGTAAGGGCTAGCCATTTGGGTTCAAAGGTGGGTTGTTTTCAAGTAAATTTAGTTATTTATGGGTTTGAATCCGTTAATTATTTGTCGTTTTCAAATGTTATTTTGCAATAGTCAAGGAGTTGGTCTGAGTTCTTCAATCTTGATGGCGTCCGCCCGCAGAAAGTTGAACCTTTAATGATCAGTAAGGTAAACATCATGTTCAGAATGCCAAGTTATCTTTTTGGGCTATGTTCATGAGTCTTGGATTAATATCAAATACCCATAATACCCTTTACTAATTGGTATCTTACTATAGATTAATACGTGCCTCCAACTAGCCTTAGTTACAGGGGCCCTTTTGCAACCCGAGTTTGGTACTCAGGAAACTGAGTCATACATTGCATACCTAAGGTACTTCTAGTTAAACTCCATTTTTGTCAAGATTGGCGGGTCGGGTTGGGTCGGGATGAGTCACTTATGGTGTGGCTGCAACATAAGTGATAAAATGGGTGATCTCTTATGGTTGATTCTTGGTTCAATGCAGCTGGTTAGTGGCTGCAACAACAGTGGGGTCGACTGCAGCTTACGGTATACAACATCTGAAGAACAGGTCGATTTTTGTTAAAAAGAAATGGTAATGTTTGATAGTGAAGCAAACTGATGAGTTGGTAAATAGTAGATGGCTTCTTTTCTTCATATAGAGCTTGTCAACTACTTTTGGGACTTTAGTGGGAATAAGTGACTTATATTGTTGTTAAGAGGGTATTTCAGTAATTTTAGTTTTTTTCCCCTTCTTACTCTTATAGTTGGTTCTTACATAGTTGGTACAAATGGTTATGCTCTCAAATTTGTTTGGTTCATGAGTTTCTGATAATTGATGAGATTTTTTGACTGTTGCTGCAAATTAGTTACTATGACAGTAAGAATAGTGTGAAATGAAGTCAAAAGTATGTTTGCCTGTGATTCCAATTTTAAAAGAAAAATGTTTTAGAAAATATGACGTGGGTAAACAATCTATTGACGAATAGTAACATAACTTGGTAACGGTTCACAACTTCACATGTCACGTCTTAGTGACAGTTTATCGACTACTATCTTGTTGATGGTATCTTTTTTTATTTAAGAACTAAATATATGTTTTCAGTGTTCTATAAATGTAAAGTTCATCACATCTCACATTCTCACCTACAAAAAATGTATCCACTAAGTTTACACTTCTACAGGACACTGCTTTGCAAAGAGTTGTAAAAAAAGAACTTCCTTAGTAAATGTGAGCAGGGGTTAAAAGAACTTGTAAAAAACAACATATTTTGACAACCAGACATCTGATTGTTCATTGTATAATTATTATTTACAACCATCCGTAAGTAAATGGAAGCTGGAGTTAAAATATTGTTTTTAATTAAGCTAAATGTTACTATTGTAAAGCAACGGAAAGAGCACAGAAACAGCCAGAAGTATAGGATTGAGATTTTATAAAATAAAAAGTTAAGGGATTAAGGGATTTGAACCCGACGTGAATCGAACACGCAACCTTCTGATCTGGAGTCAGACGCGCTACCATTGCGCCACGGATCCCCGTTGCTTTAAACACTGCGATACAATTATTTAACGCCGTCTTATATTTTTGACTACTATTAATCAAACTGTAGACTATCTAAACCTCTTTCTGTTTTTTTCCCTTTTCTGTAAAATGATTTAGCCCAAGAAATATTCTAGTATGAATGCATACTACACTTGTTTCATATGGTAGATTTGGTTTCTTATTATTATCTTTCATGTTTTATTGTGTCGTTTATCCTAATACAGCTTTTTAGCCACAAATAAAGTTTACTAACACGTTTCCATAAGTGTCTAGGTAAACTTATTACATCATACTCATACTAAAAGTCTAAAAGAATAACTAAAAACCTAATCAAAGGACTTAATTTTTTTAAAAGGCCAAATATTATAAACGAAAAAAAAGGGACAACTTGCAAGATGCCAGGAGCCCGAAAGTATAAGGAAAAACAAACTATAAACCGCCAAATACAAAGAACATAGAAAAAAACTTATAAACGAAAATTGATAAAATGATAAAATTAAATTTGCACCACCTCTTCCATTCCAAGCCCGAGCGTTTCTTTTTATGTTTGATTCAACGAAAGTTGATTTAATGTCGTTCACTTAATCACTCACCGAAAAAGGTTTGTTTTTAAAAATCTTAACATTCCGTATTCTCCAAATTAACTAATATGTAACAAACATGTAGTACCCAAACATACATATCACATAATTAAAGGATCAAAATTTAAAACCTCCAAAATCAATCAGGTTACGTCACGTCCTCATATTCCAATCTATCTTTTTGTTATTTCTATTTAGGGTTTCAATACGCAACCAGCAACACCTGATGGATCCACGGTACCACCACCAACAACAGCAGCAGCAATGGATGATGATGAATCAACAGCAACCACCACCACTACAACAACAGTTCCATCAACAACCACCGCCTCCTCAACAAATGTACACCTACAACCACCAACCGCCACCCGTTGTTCCTCAGTACGCTGTGCCACCTCACCAGCCGGCTAGTGCCGATGAGATCCGTACGCTTTGGATCGGTGATTTACAGTATTGGATGGACGAACAATATCTCGTTACCTGTTTCGCCCAATCTGGAGAGGTAGTATACACACGATAACACCACCTGTTTAACAAAAAAAAAAAGTACATTATGCAATTATTTTATACTTTTTTAAAAAATAATTAAAATTAGAAGGCTAGGTTCATCACTTCTCCTTCTTAATACATAAAACATATAACTGTCACGCAAAGTGTTAAACCAAAGCCAAGTGTAAAACACTTGGCTTTGGTGGTTTGAGCGTGACAGTTATATGTTTTACGTATCAAGAAGGAGAAGTGATGAACCTAGCCTTCTAATTTTAATTATTTTTTAAAAAAGTATAAAATAATTGCATAATGTACTTTTTTGCTAAATTTTATGTTTGATACTTGTGTTAATCGAGTCGTCTCTAAGCTGTTAAATATGATAAGACACGATTTGCCAGGCATTCATGGTGGAGTAATTATGCGTTAAGTCCTTTTATTGTTTATTTTTTTTTCAAAACTGAGTTGTTCATTGGTTTATATGGACAAGGTTGATAGTTTTAACATGCATAAGTGAAGGATCATGTGACTATTTCTTTTTGGTTGAATGTTGATTATATTCCAAATATAACAATGTTTAGAATAGTATAAAGTGTGATATGGTTATTGAATCTTTCTGCAAAAGTTTCGGAATGCATTAGGTTTTAAATTGGGAAAAAGGCCGTTCAACATGGAATTTAGTATTAACTCAACTCGTGGTTAAATGATGGTCCCATCACTTTACATTAAAAAGGCAAAGTTTGCATCTTTTTTACCAAAATGAGTAATTTGTAACTTTTTTTCCTAAATTGTTCCATGCATCCAAGATGGTAATGCATTTGTTATAATGTAGTCAACTAACATGCAGCACACAATTTTGTGTCTTTGTTTCTTACTGAAATACATGTAATCTTCTATTTCATGAATGATCTGAAGTCATGTTACCATGTGCAGGTGATTTCCGCAAAAGTTATTCGTAACAAGCAAACCGGACAATCAGAAAGTTATGGTTTCATTGAGTTTGTTAGTCGTGCTGCTGCAGAAAGGCATTTACAGACATATAATGGCACTCTTATGCCCAATGTTGAGCAAAACTTCAGGCTGAACTGGGCTTCCTTTGGTGTTGGTGAAAAACGCGCAGACGGCTCTCCCGATTATACCATATTTGTTGGGGATTTGGCGGCTGATGTTACAGATTACACGCTACAGGAGACATTTAGAGCTCACTATCCATCTGTCAAGAGTGCAAAAGTTGTAACTGATCGGATGACAGGACGCACAAAAGGTTATGGATTTGTCAAGTTTGGAGATGAAACTGAACAACTTCGTGCTATGACTGAGATGAATGGAAGATTATGTTCAACTAGACCGATGCGCATTGGACCCGCTGCTAACAAAAGTAATGTTAGTCCACAACAATATCCGAAAGGTACATCTTTTAACTATGATTTTAAATATTAAGTTCTTGTTAATGTTCACTTTTTACAATTTTGTGAGCTGTTTTTTTAGCCTTTTTGAATCATCTATGTGTTATTCTTTTTACTTTTGGTTGTAAGAAGTTTGTTGTTTATAAGTTCAATTCGTTAGTATTGCGTTTAAGTTCTGAAGATATGAGCTTGCAGTCAATTTCCTTCCCGTGCTTTGAGATTTTGGGCATTAAATACTCGTTATGTTTTAAACATGCAAAAGCTTATATGAACTGTTGTCTCAAAGCAGGGAATCAAGAGGCTCTACCATGTAAGGGCCCGGTACTGATTTCAGCAGAAATGGTTACCTCTATATTGGTGGCCTTGCTTAGGTCAGTTTTTCATTTTAAGCCGTTAAATTACCCATTTACCCTTTCTTTTTTTATTTCAATTCCTCAAGGCAACATTATTCTGTGATTTATTTACTCTTTTTAATTCAAGTCTATTAATATTGGTCTTTCCTTTTGGTCTATTTACAACTTCCTGCCTTTGGTTTATTACTTTATTTACAACTTCCCGCCGTTGGTTTAAAAAGGTGCGCCTCATGTACTTCCGGGTCTAAATCAAAGTTTGTAGGATATTGATCTGTAAAAACAACCTAATTTTGCTTGATAATGAGATACACGCGCCTTTTGGTTGTAATTAAAGCGTATTTGCTTGTACATAGAGCAACGCGCCGCGTATGTGATGAGTGTGTCTCGTCTTTTGGGACCTAAACGCCTTGGAGCGCCTTTAAACCAAGTTTCTGCTATTCAATTTATCTTTTGTTTGTGTTTTCTTACAACTACCAAAAGTTGCTTTATTTTTTTGGTTTAGTATTTTTTTGTGTAGTTTTACTTTTTATTTGGATCTATTTCCCCTTCATATTTTATGTTTGTTGCCATTGTTTCTCCTCCTAAAGTTTTTTGACTTTACGCCACTATTTCTATGATGATGTCTTTTTTGCTTATATTACGACTTTTCCATAATCCTGATCGTATTAGTTTCATCAATATTTATTTTGTAAATGAAAAGTGCACATGTACATGGCACTCTGTTCATTGGAAGTGAACCTCATGAGGACTGAGTTGAAGAGTTATTTTTTAGTTGATAAAACATGAGTCCAAGCTGATCTTTTGGGGATCCGTGCTTGAATTCAGTGAATTGATTCTTTTTCTGCATTCATATAAGAGTATTATTATTCATCACTTTAGAATCTGTATATATGACTTTAAAGGACAAAAGCTAGGAGGCAATATATTCTTATTTATGTATTTGTTTATTGTTTAAGTTGGGTAAATTGAAACATGAATTATATAAAAGTATGAACAAAACAAGACATGAGATTACAACATTATCTATTTGGTTCTTCATTTATGCAACCAATTAGTTCTCTTTTATATGTCCTTCTGTGCTACTGATTTCCCGACACCTGTTTCTAAAATTTTGTTGTTTCTATGGATAATAAATATTACTTTTTGTTTGTACTTTGTCATTGGCACGTGTGTCTAGACATCTTGAATGTTCTTTTTATTATAATCTTTTGTCGGATCTGAACTCTATGCTGGGATTGGGCCGCTGTTGTTTACATTCATTTAATTTCATTCGAGTTTGCTTTACTTGCAGCTTCATACCCAAATATTCAGGGAACACAGAACGAAGAAGATCCAAATAACACAACTGTCAGTAATTTGTTTCATTAAAGTCTTTTAGAACATAACATCTCACAAATTTGAAAATTTGATTGCAGATATTCGTGGGTGGTTTGGATCCTAACGTTACAGACGACGTTCTTAAGCAAGTGTTCAGCCAATACGGACAATTGGTTCATGTAAAGATCCCCGTGGGCAAGAGGTGCGGGTTTGTTCAGTTTGCTGACAGGTATGCATTTATTTCAAACTTTGTTACAGATTCAGAATAGTTAGAAATTATTAGATACGGTTGGTTGTATGATTATTATCATGCACTTGCAGAAGCTGTGCTGAAGAAGCATTGCGAATGCTGCAAGGGACTCAATTGGGTGGGCAAACCGTGCGTCTTTCATGGGGCCGTAGCCCTTCAAGTAAACAGGTTTGTTTAATTATTTTCTAGGCTTGTCAACAAACCGAACAAACACAAGCGAGCATGTTCATGCTCGTTTGTTTAACTTTAACTGAACATACGATCAAACACGGACGATTAAACGATCGGGAGTTTCTTGTTTGTGTTCGCTTGTTAAGAAAGTATATGTGCTCATGTTTGTTCATGTTCGTTTGTTAATAGTATAAGCAAACGGTTCACGAACGTAAAAGAATGAGCATAACTGAGTGGAAATCATTTAAATGTAAACGTAAAAATGAATCGGCTGGGCCTAAAGAGTTTATGAAACTAGACTAATGGATTATATTTAATTCCATAAAACTCTACTAAATTGTAGTTTACCTTAAAAAAGTTGAATAAATATATAAAAGAACGTAAACCAGTGTATTTAAACAAGCGTAAACTAACAAGCATAAATTAACGTAAACAAACAAACGAATGAGACATGTGTTCATGTTCGTTTGTTTAACTAAATGAACAAATATTGTTGTTCTTTCATCTATTAAATAAACTAACTTTTTGCTAAACAATTTACTGAACGTTAGGTTCGTTTACAGGCATACTGTTTTCCACCTTTCTTATTTAATCTAACTTAATAAAAAGCACTATTTGATTGTAAAATTTTTTTGTGTTTGTTCATCTTCAGCCTCAGGTGGAGCAAAGTCAGTATAATGGCGGCGGTTACTACGGTTATGGACAGGGATACGAGACTTATGGTTATGCTCCGGTTGCGCAAGACCCCACCACCATGTACTATGGAGGCTATCCTGGATATGGCGGTTATCCACAAGTCCAACAGCCACCACAACAACCTCCACAGACACAGCAACAGCCTCAGCAGCATCAGGTATGGCCAACCAGTTAACATTTGTTTAGTCAACTTTATTGTCAAAATATGTAATTTTTTGTGATGGGCTTAATGGTACAGTGATATGCATGAGCGTGCTGAACATCGAGGCGCGCATTGTTCTAGGAATGAACAAGGGTTGAGTATTGGGCCAAAAGCAAATCTGTTTTGGATTTGCTTTGAGATGTGTGTGACTTTTTTTTTCTTGAATGACTGTTTTGTGATTTGGTTTTGTTTTTAAGTTTATTTGTTTTGAAACTCGAGTTTTTAAGTAACCAGGCATGCGGGTCAGGGTTTTCTGCATTTGTTACATTTCCAGGCGTAGTTATGAGAATAAATTATTATCTTTTGAAATGAGTTAATATTGGTTCGAAAGTCCAAGATAAGCTTGAGTCAAAAGAAAAACTCGAGACATACTAACATATTTATATTTTTGTTATATCATTACATATTAGAAGTCATAAAAGACAACATCATTATCATTTCATAACACCTTTTATGAACACACGCAAGGCTATGGGTAGTTGCAGGGTTGCAAAATGAGGTTATGTGTGCCATTTGGCGTCTAGTAAGCAAATATAGAGTTTTTGTTTTAAATGTGTAATAGTGTCGTAGCCCTTATATATGTGTGTGTGTGTGTATATATATATCACACACACATTTAATATAATAATAGGCATGTGTTCTGTCACACCCCAAAATCGTTAACTTGGCAACGAAAGACTAAATTTTGTTAATTTGGGCGGTGACAAACGTTCAGCCAATCATATTCAAAATAATGAACCATTAGTTGGACTTTATTAAATATCAGAGTTTTACACGTGTCAAACATGCACGGTTCTATTTTAAATTACAAGTCCAACTATCATTCATTCAAACGCACAACACCATTTTCCCGAATCCTTCACGAAGCATCCATTTTCTTCATTTACCTGAAAAGTATGTTAAAATAATTTTGTTAACACGAATGTTGGTGAGTTTCTTAATTAAAAACCAGGATGTAACAGTTCTCAACTTTACTCTCATTTATTCATCATTCTTTCCAATGATAAATTTCATTATTCACCATTCTTTTCAATGGGAATTTAATTTCCACTTTTCCAAACATAGCTATATATTTCTTAAACAAAACGTGTTAGTTGTAAACGAGCAAAGAATACAACACATGTATGACTATCATTATAATAAACTCGAAACATACCAAAATCAAAATATTTCCACCTTTTCAACCAGAGCGACTGGAAGAGTGGGGGCGTCGCCCCGATAGATCTACCAATATTTTTAGGCCCTTTTCCTAGGTTAACGATTTTTCCTTTTATACTGACTCATCCCATTTAACACAATTTGTAAAATATATAACCATTTTCTTTACATAATTTTTCCCCAAAAATATTTATAAATCATTAAAACATTTAAAAGTGAGGATTTACGAGAAAACTCACCTTTGCCTCAGCTCAAATAACATTTATGTGTGATAATATGCCAATCAACGTCAATATCTTATTAATAGTCATCCAAATGATAACCAGATTCCTATGTTTAATACCAAGTATATTAACACATAAACATAGATACAAATGGAATTATATCATAACTTAATTTATTTATCCTCACGTGTCTTATTTATTATAATTTTAATAACTAAATTACAAACTTTTATTGTTTAGGAAAAATCGTAACTGAATCAAATGTTTTAAAATATCTCATAAATATATTGGAACACCATAGTTTCAAATAATCGTTGTAAAACTAATATATGATTTTGAAACTACACTTTGACGTTATTTAATAAAAGTATATATAGTTATTTTAAAATATAATATTCTTTTATTAATAGACGTGTGTTTGAATTCTGACAAATATATTATATACCACTTTCTTAACAAAACATAATATAATCGTTATTATTATTTATACCGAAACGTGTTATATTAATATTCTTAATATAAAAACTTTGATTTCATATTTTATATAAAAATTTACATTTTCTAAAAGTATATATTTATTTTTAATATTAATTGTGGTCACTATCCGGGTAAACTATTTTAGTCCAAATATCGTGTTTATAAATATATACAAACGCACGAAATCGTCAAAGTCTCAACTGTACCATTTCTATCACTCGATAGTATCTAGTGGTTTTCTAAATAATTATTAACAAAATTTTCATTGTCCAAGTTATTTCCGATAACAATATTTCATGTTATCCAATTCTTTCAACACTTAAAGATATAAACGATATACCTCCTCGCGTACGGTTCGAGTCTAGAAATCTGCTCAAAACCCGCATGCAATGCGATCCGGATACATCAAGGCGTTCGTTTTTGCGTCACGAACATTTCTCCGGTCTTGGATCGTCCTTACGACACCTCAAAACCTACATGCAACTCGTTTTAAGAAACTATTTTCGTTCTATAATCTGACCAGTAACTTACTAATCTTATAACTCACCATCTAAACATCTGATCATAGATCCCTTCGGTGAAATCAAATATCTATATGTTAGAAAGGTTCACCGAAAATTTCAGCTCGATCTGATGGCCAGATTTACGGGAATCTGCATTTCTTTAGAGCTGTGTTTTCAAAATCCGCCCAGCGAGCTGAACAATAAAACGGGTTTAGAAACCCAGCCTAAGCAACTCCAATCCTCATCTCCACCGTTCAAAATGATTATCTATGGGTTATGAACCTTCTGTAAAAATATCAAGATGATCGGACCGTTAGATCTTCGGTTATAGACCGATCTTTGTGGACATGCAAGAATAATACAATCTGTCCAGATTTTAAAACTTGTTTTTAACAAACTTAAGCTCAAAATTTGGACGATCGGAGCTTACCATTACGTTCGGGAGGTCGAAAAATGGTTACAGGTAAAATACGGAATTTGGCCGTCACCGGACCACCACGCTGGACCACCACCGGCCACCGCCAGACCGCCTCGCACCACCGCCGGACCTCCTCGCTCTACCACCGGAGTTCTCTGCCTTCTCTCTACTCTCTCTCTCTCTAGATTTCAGAAAATATGTTGTTAAATGGATAAAAAGTGGGGTGACCCACCTTATATTGGTGCGGTTTGGAACGAGTTTTACTATCGCGTTTTGGTTTCTCGCTTCAACGATCCCGCTACTTCGAGTGACGTTGTATTTTCCAAATTCATTTCATCAAAATAATTATTCCGTTCTCGATTTAAATTTGTCTCATTAACTTATTATATCCGCTAATAAGTTATTATCGATCGTTTACCGGTGTCGGTTCTGTGTTACTCCGAACTTAATAAACATAGCATAGTTGATTTTCCCCAAAACAACTCATCCAAAATTATGGTGTCTATTCGGTTTATTTTATCCAAATAATAAACCTCAATTACGGAGATAATATCAACTTTTACAAGCTCATCGGTACATGGGCTTTAACGACCGTGTTCGAAAATACTAATTTGCGTTTTCCCGCTTCGTTATAACTCAGAATTGAGCCACGTTTTCGCCTGTGTTCTTGGTTTTCGATCCTATAAAATATTCAAATGGATTCACCCCTGGACACCTTCTTGAATGTCGGGTTAAATTTTCATACGTTTAACCGAATACGTTCGTTTCTCTGTTATTTATCACCGGAATTTCTTTATTCCGTCTCACTTCTCACATGTTTTATAATATATATATTCCCTTCATTTTTAGCTTAAAATACTATATTTAACTTATGGGTCTTAGTCTTCACTTAATCCAGCCTAAACATGTCCTAATCTCGTTTATGAAATATAATAATACCTTTTATTTTGCCGGGTATCATATGTTGTGTGTGTATATATATATATCACACACATTTAATATAATAATAAGCATACAACACATGCCGGCGACAAAAATTCGTCGCCTTCTCCCTTATCGCCCCTATTATCGCATGGGGGCGGTGTCCCCTCCGAATATCGTCCCTCGTCGCCCCGTATGCATGGCTTAACAAACGGTGGTTTTCTAAATTCTTTAGTATGCTAGATCAAATTAGCAAAGTTTGTCAGTTTTGGCCAGTATGTTCTTGAACTCGATTGCTTGAGTGTCGTTATTCATCCATCTACTTTGTAAAGGCTGGTCTCAATCCAAACAGTAGAATGACTCTCCTTACCAACTAGTTGGTTTTGACCAGTGGTATATCAAAAGCTGTAAAAGAACCGAACAAAGGGTCGTTGATGTTTATCTTTTAAGTTTTTATCAGACAAACAAACAATTCACGAGCACCTTACCAGACAAAATTTTGTGTTCGTGTTTATTCACTAAGGATATGAACTTGTTCGCGAATAATTCACGAACACAAATGAACACAATCTTTTATTTGATTTGACTAGCTGAGAATAGTTGGTGTCAACAGTTTAGTTCGGATACCAAGTCTGCTATAATGTATTTTTTATCATTCATATTCACATGCTAATTTACATATAATTTTAATCATATGATACCGGTATTATATGGTTTATATATATATTTGTTATAAATAATTTTGCTTAAATCTATATAATAAGATTAAAAATGTCGTTAATAACTATTAAAAACCTTTAATGAATAAACAATTAAACATAATCAAACAAACATAACGAACATAAACAAATACTTTACGAAACAAAATTCTTTGTTCATGCTCATTCAAACATTAAA
The DNA here is from genome assembly GCF_021521415.1 of Bidens hawaiensis. Lineage (NCBI taxonomy): Eukaryota > Viridiplantae > Streptophyta > Magnoliopsida > Asterales > Asteraceae > Bidens > Bidens hawaiensis. The sequence goes on from NW_027493598.1 coordinate 74,280, forward strand.
CGAACGAATATAAAGGAACTTTCCGTCAAACAGTTCGCCAAACGTTCGGTCCACTTACATCCCTATGTTACAGGTCAATCTCTCTGACTTCATGTGACGTCCAAAGACCAGCCAACCTGTCCCGCTTTTGATAGAGGTCAACTTTCATCCCGCCATAAACTCATCAAGCAAGCTACAATAACTCATGACCAGAGTTGCATTTGTTGTGCAACTACAACTATGTATGTACGGTTGTACACGTGTATTGATGAAGTTTTAACCCAATCAATAATTCAAGCTCAACAATTTGGAAAATATTAGGGCTCGTGGTAGACATACGAATGAGTCCTTAATTACAGCCACACACCACATAACATACCACAGCACCACATATCATCATCATCATCATCATCATCATCTTCCAAATTCCTGCAACACCCACCAAATCCATGGCTTCCATCGTCCCAAACGGAGTCTTTTCAACTTTCTCTTCACAACCCATTTCAGATACCCCCAAATTCTCAAAAGGGTCTTCTTCAAATCTCAATTTCACCCCCAAAATCACACCCAGAACCCCCAGGGTCTTGAAGACCGGACCCGAAGCAAACACCATCCAATCGGACCCAATCACTGAAAGTAACGACGACCCACTTCACAAATTCCTCAAACGAGATTACAAGTGGGGTTTCAATCAAGAAATTGATTCGTTCACCATCCCGAAAGGCCTTTCGGAAGAAACAATTAGGTTAATTTCGTCAAGAAAACAAGAGCCTGATTGGATGCTTGAGTTTAGGTTGAATTCTTATTACAAATTCTGTAAGATGACTGAACCCAAATGGTCTGATAATCATTACCCACCAATTGATTTCCAGAACGTTTGTTATTATTCCGAACCGAAAAAGAAACCGACTTTAAACAGTCTTGATGAGGCTGACCCGGAACTCATTAAGTATTTTGATAAGCTGGGGATTCCTTTGAATGAGAAGAAAAGATTGGCTAATGTTGCTGTGGATGCTGTTCTCGATAGTGTTTCGATTGCCACGACTCATAGGAAGACGTTAGAGAAATCGGGTGTGATTTTTTGCTCGATTTCGGAGGCGATTAAGGAGTATCCGGATTTGGTTAAAAAGTATTTGGGGAAAGTTGTTTCGACGGATGATAACTTTTACGCTGCTTTGAATTCGGCTGTGTTTAGTGATGGATCGTTTGTGTATATACCGAAAGATACGAAATGTCCGATGCAGATTTCGACTTATTTTAGGATAAACGCGATGGAAACGGGTCAGTTTGAACGGACGTTAATAGTGGCGGATGATAGAAGTTTTGTTGAGTATTTGGAAGGGTGTACGGCTCCTTCGTACGACACGAATCAGCTTCATGCTGCTGTGGTTGAGCTTTATTGTAACGAGGGGGCTGAGATCAAGTACTCGACGGTGCAGAATTGGTACGCTGGGGATGAGAACGGGAAAGGTGGGATTTATAACTTTGTGACGAAACGGGGTCTTTGTGCGGGTCGAAAATCCAAGATTTCGTGGACCCAAGTGGAAACGGGGTCTGCGATTACTTGGAAGTACCCGAGTGTCGTGTTGGAGGGTGATGAGTCGGTTGGTGAGTTTTATTCAGTTGCGTTGACTAATAATTATCAGCAAGCGGATACGGGTACGAAGATGATTCATAAGGGGAAGAATACAAAAAGTAGGATTATTTCAAAGGGGATTTCGGCTGGGAATTCGAGAAATTGTTATAGGGGTCTTGTTCAGGTTCAGTCGCGAGCCGATAATGCTAGAAATTCGTCTCAGTGTGATTCGATGCTTATTGGTGACAATGCAGCTGCTAATACGTACCCGTATATTCAGGTATTTGATTTAAATTTTATGCTAATTTAGAGGTTAATATATGTTTTTTGAATAGTTAGTTTCCTAAAAGAGAACTATATATAATATAAGAAATTATGTCAAGAACTTTAATATATAATTAACCTCTAAACGAGCATCACTTACCTCATAGCAACCATATTGAAGTAAATTTTATTAATAAACATTAAGCGAAAGACTTGGCAATATTCTACTTATATTTATTTTTCATCAAGCAATAGCCTACCGGCCGTGCGCACACGTATATAGGGGCATTTATTTCAGAACCAGTAATATGCTGAGACTGTATAATGTATTTGTATATATTGCTTTAAATGTGATGCACAAGACGGTTATGTAACCACATATAATTTTCTTTTTCACTACTTCTGATTAACTCTTATGCACCATGTATAAATGCATTATGCGGTCCTCTTAGTTCTAAATTCATACATGCGTGTGTATTCCACCGTGCAATGAAGCCATCAAAACTAAGTTTTCCATATTACCTTTAATTAAAATTACTATCACAAAGCTCAAAGAAAGCATTCAATAACCTGTCAAAGGGTAAAACTGTCATTTTACAAAGTAAAACTCCGTGTTTTGTCTAGTGGACAAATATTTTGCAACTGAAGGAGCATGACTAAAAAGGTTGCAACAATCAGTAAGACATTATTTATGTGCTTTATTACAAGGATTCCAAACCACATGAATGTTCATTAGTACTTCGAATCACAAAGGATCATGGATGATCTCAAAATATAATTGTACTTAACATTCCGAATCGGACTCCATATTCAATGTTATGAATTTTTTGTTTTATTTAATGATTCTTGTTTATCGTTTAACAGGCCAAAAACCCGTCTGCTCGTATAGAACACGAAGCAAGCACTTCCAAAATCGGGGAAGACCAACTTTTCTACTTTCAACAAAGAGGGATAGATTACGAAAGAGCCATGGCTGCAATGATTTCTGGGTTTTGTAGGGACGTGTTTAACGAGCTTCCTGATGAATTCGGTGCTGAAGTTAACCAATTAATGAGCTTGAAGCTTGAAAACTCGGTTGGTTAAGAACACCCAGAAATTGAATGATGAAAAAGTTTGCATCTTTGATCTGTTTTTAGCTTTTTGTGTGCTTTGTATAAATGAATCAGGTCATATACATATATCATATGTAAACCTTATAAGGACATTGCAGCTTGTTCACATATATTGGTAGTGGTAGCCACTGTAATGCTTGTGTTATGACTTATGACTACTATAATAAGACCTTTTAAGTCGACATTGTAGACTCGTGCGATCTTATTGTTTTCGACATAAACGATAGATTAAAATATAAAAATTGTTAGATTCTGTGTAGTTGTAAAGCCCCATCATTAGGACGTTATCCAACACATGATATCTGAGTTAGCAATAATCATTACCCAATTATTATTTTTTAATTCTTTTCTAGTTTTTTTAATAAAAATAAAAATTTTGATTAATTAGAGTTTGTTGGGGGTTACTATGCACATAAAGCCAAAAGCACAATGGGGCGGTGTTAAGGCGTTATAGGAGCCATGTAGTGTCCCACTAAGCATGGTTTTTATACAAAGAAATGACCAAACTCGTTTCAAATAAAACTTATGGTGCAACGTCTGATAAATATTTTCTTACTATATATCTATATTAATTTTGGGCAAGCCAAGTGTTATATAATTATTTCGTTACTAACCAAGATACCAATTTTAACAAAGATAGTAATTTATGGGTTTTAGTATCGGTATCCGTACCAGTTTAGCCAGCTTGATACTTAGAGTGATTCAACTTATTTGTTACCCGTGCCAATACTAGTACCAAAATTATTGGAGATTTTAGAAAAACCAAAGTGGTTCCCAAGCAGATGTTATATCGAAATACCGATACCGATACCGATACCTATGCTCGTACCTGTATTGCACCAATAAACACAGTACGATACTCGATACTCAGTTTTATTGATATTCGGTACGTAAACTTCGTTATACATAATAATGCACATTTAATAATAATAATAATAATAATAATAATTGTTTAAATGATAATAGTAACAATAATACCAGAATATAATCAATATTTAAAATAAGTCAGGTAAGAGGTTAATTTAGATTTAACTTTTACGAATCGATCACTGAACACGGGTCAACCAGCAGCCCGAAGGCGAGCCCAAGAATAATAAAAAAACTTAAAAGAGGCTGATTTATTCTAGGTAAAGAATAACAATCTCATGCACTGACCCGACCCGTTTACCTTCAACCCGATACAGAAATTCTTGTTCATATTTAGCGTTTTCTTTCATTCTTCTTGCCTTTGTGAATCTCTCTCTCTCTCGCATAATCGGAGTGGGCTCTTTAGGATCTAGGGTTCCACCACCACCTTCTGCCGCCGTACCACCGGTACAACACCATTCACCTTTTTCTCACTCATTCATCCGTCCATTATTATTATTACTATATTTCAGACTTCACATATTCAACTATCAATCAACCAATTAGCAATTAGCTAGGTTTTCTATTGTTTCTCGTAGCTTTAAACGTTCTTATTCGTTTTTAGGTTTAATCCGTATCACTGCTCTCTGTAACAATAACATATAACATAACTTAGTTCTGATGTTTTCAAATTACAAAGTTCTTTTAGGTCGTATTTCGTGATTTTCTATTTCAAATTAATATCATAAATAAAAATTTTGCAACATTACCAATTTAGTATTCTGCAAACCCTAATTTGTTTTCAGAGTCTCGCAATGTAGGATTCATCAAGGTTATATATACACTTGTATGACAATATATTCGATTTGCATGTGCATTGTGCATGATTTATTTGGTTAGTGATGATTTGATTCTAATAGTTGTGTATAAATTCATAAAAGTAACATTAAAATTAGGCATACGGGATGTGAATGATATCAATGTTTCGATTGTATTATCTAAAAGCTGCAATGCTTGAGTTTGCATGTTGTTTAAGATTAAAAAAGGGAATCTTGTTACCACTTACGGTTATGTAATGTTATTGTTAATGCAGGTTGGCAGCCACAGCTTAGAGGAATAAGTGCAGGACCGTGGGGATTGAAGTGTTATATGATATCAAATTGACCAAAAATGAGTTATTCGTCTGACGAGGATAATATGCTCTTGTCTGTTATAAGGAATCCAAAACTTGATATAGCAAAGTGTACTTCCCAGCCTCCTAAACCAAGCAATGATTCAGACTCTGATGATGATAAACCATTGAGTACTAAAATTTTAACTGTATCCAAAGGAAACATTAATCATGCCAAAAATGGGGTCCATACAAGTGTGTCTGCAGCTCCAAAACCGCAACTAAAAGATGATGATTCTGATGATGAAAAACCATTGTCTACAAAACTCATAAAACCGAATGCAGGATCAGCAAACAAAGTTCATCAAAATGGTTCTGCAGCTCCAAAACCGCAAGTAAGAGATGATGATTCTGATGATGAAAAACCATTGTCTACAAAATTCATAAAACCGAATGCGGGATCAGCAAACAAAGTTCATCAAAATGGTTCTGCATCAAAAGATAATCAATCAAAGAACATTGGTGTTAATAAGCGACCGTTAACTGAAGAAAGGTCTTCAGGTCAATCCTCGGTCAAAAAGTCAAAGCTTTCGGATTCTTCAACACCTGTCAACCGCAAACCAGTGGGTTTGAAAGCGGAAACCAAGTCAGATGATGATGACCACCTTCCAATAATACAAAGAATAAAGAACCAAGCTTCATCAAGTTGTAAACCGTCATCTTCAAAACAAAAGGTGATTAAAAAGAGTTCCTCATCTTTAAACCAAACCAACAAGAAGTCAAAGAAAGTGGTCAAAAAGTCAAACTCAAAGTATTCAAAGCCGTCAGAAGTCCCGCCTGGTTCTGGTGAAGGGGAAAAATGGAATAGTTTGGTTCATAATGGTGTAATTTTTCCACCTGCATATAAGCCTCATGGTGTTAAGATGCATTACAAAGGGAAGCCTGTTGATTTGACCCCTGAACAAGAGGAGGTGAACTCTATTCACTTATGTACACACGCACATGCAGTCATGCACATATACTCTTGATTAAGATTTTCTTATGTTTGTGATTGTACATATTACAGGTTGCAACAATGTTTGCAGTGATGTTAGATACAGATTATATGACTAAACCTAAGTTTAAAGAGAATTTTTGGGGCGATTGGCGAAAGATTTTGGGGAAAAACCACGTGATCCAGAATTTGGACGACTGCGATTTTAAACCAATTTATGAATGGCATCAGAGTGAAAAAGAGAAAAAGAAACAAATGACTACAGAAGTAAGAAATTTAGACATTTGACTGATCTTTAAGCAAATATGTCATCTATGCTTGTTAGCAACTATGATAAATGTTGGTCATGATAGATGAATATTATAGACATAAGTTGACTTATAGTCAACGGTTCTGGATACTTAATATAATTCGACAAGTTATCATTGCAAGAGTTGTTTTGTGTAGGAGAAGATGGCGTTGAAAGAAGAGAAGATGAAGCTAGAGGAGAAGTATATGTGGGCAGTTGTTGACGGTGTTAAAGAAAAGGTGATATCTAGATTTTTATTTGTTTCTAATACGCTAAAGTTGTGTTAACATGTCTTGTGTTGAGAAATGACTTGATTTAAAGTCACATTATCTTATATAACTTTTGGTTCCAAATAGGTAAAGGACCTTGGCTTAAATAATATGTTAGAAATATGATAGACAGCGATTTAAGTTTATTTAGGTTTCTTTTTGTTGCCATGTGTTTGTGAATAGTGGTTTTTACTTGCCTCGCAGTGAATGGACATAAAAATATATCCACATGTCTAATTAGTAATTAGACCATCAGAAAGAAATATAATTTGTATATTGATATTTACGCGTTATAAATCACTTTTATAAATAAATAAATATGCAAATATTATCCTAGAAAGCGCATTTGTTGAAGTGTTGCTAACTAGCTATTAAAGTTATGTCATAATATTTATCTATCATAACTTATTTGAGTGCAAGAGGATCAATAACCATTGCATGTTTATTGATCATTCCTGCACATGACTAAGATTATAAAACATATTATGTGTTCACCGTTCTTTTTTATTTCATTTTCTTATTAAAGATGTCTTTAATTAATAATGCAGATTGGAAATTTCCGAGTTGAACCACCTGGTTTATTTCGAGGCCGTGGGGAACATCCTAAGGTTTGAATGACATCTTTGACCCTCTAATGGAAGATTTCATTTTTGTGTTAATATCTTATATTTGGAAATATAAAAAAAAATACAAATCCCTTGATATTGTGTTCAGTTATAGTGGGTAGATTTTTACATGTAACCAGAACCGACTCATTAACCTCCGTGGCTCCGTAACCAAGTTTCAAAAAAGAACCACCAGTTTTAGTTATTGTTTGGTTTTTGCTCACCCCTAGTTTCAGTTATTTAACAAATAGTAAAACATTTTCACCAAGTCAAGAAAGTCACTATTGCCATTGTTTTCTAGATGGGAAAGCTGAAAAGACGTATCTATCCGAGCGATATAACCATAAACATTGGAAAAGATGCTCCAATCCCAGAATGTCTGATTGCTGGTGAAAGGTCTGTTTAACCATATTATTATTACTACTACTATTATTATTATTATTTTGTTGTTTTCATCAAATGCAAAAGTCCTTTACTTTAGATTGTATCTACTTTTGAAATTAATACTAATGTGTCGCAGTTGGAAAGAAATTAGGCATGATAATACGGTTACATGGTTAGCTTATTGGAATGATCCAATCAATATAAAGGAATTCAAATATGTGTTTCTAGCTGCTAGCAGTAATTTAAAGGGTTTGAGTGACATGAAAAAGTATGAAAAGGCGAGAGACTTAAAGGTAGGTCAGCACACAGCTGGTTGACCAGAAATAATTATATATATATATATATAGACACACACACACATATAATTTTGTGTCAAACAAGGTTAAAAAAACTGTATTATTTCAATAATATTCTGTTTCTAATAAGACTTTTTAAAAGATTTTAAGCCTGTAAAGGAAACAAAAGAACATGAACAAATTTTTGGTCATTTAGTTAAACTAACGACCATGAGCACATGTCTTGTGTTCATTTATGTTAGTGAACGCTTGTTTACGTTCGTTCATTTCAATTCGTTTATGTTTGTTTATGTTCATTTGTACTCATTCAAGTTTGTTAATTCACGTTCATTAATATATATAAATTTATTTTTTTAGGCCATTACAATTTAGTTTAGTTTTATTAACTTGTAAAACTTTAATAAGTTTTTTGGCCTAACACATTCTCAGCTCAGTTATGTTCATTCATCTTTATTTGTTCGTGAACCGTTCGTTTATACTTTATAGTTTATACGATTAATAAACAAACATAAATGAACACAAACATGCTCATTTTCTTAATGAAAAAACACAGACAAGAAAACTCTGTTCGTTTATTGTTCATGTTCGACTGTTTGTTCAGTTACGGTTAAATGAACGAACACGCCCATGCTTCGTTTATGTTCATCCGGTTTGTTTATAGGCCTAGATTTTATACCTCAAAACTACATTTTGGGCAACTTTTGAGTTTTGACACATTTGATTGGTTTCATTTTTCAGCTAATTTTACCTGTTTCTCATAATTTTCTTGTTTTATAATTTGATTATAGCACTGCATACAACGCATTAGAAATACTTACACTAAAGATTTTGGAAACAAAGATGTGACAAAGAGACAAATAGCAGTTGCTACATATCTTATTGATAAACTAGCACTCAGGGCTGGAAATGAAAAGGTACCACTTTTATACCAGTTTTCAATTTATAATTTTATATACTTAAATTTTTTTCAGTGGATGAGTTAGTAATATTTTAAAATTCATGTATGCTTAATTGTTTATAACTTTATGACCTTTTGTGGTTGTAGGATGATGATGAGGCTGATACAGTCGGTTGCTGTACTTTGAAAGTGGAAAATGTCGAACCAAGTCCTCCAAATATCTTAAAGGTTTGTTATAAATTGTATATCTATCTTCTGTGGGTCCCACCTCCAAATATCTTTTGGTAGAGCATTTTCATATGACTTACAAGATCCGTGTAAGGAAAAGTGCCTAACATATGTTTTTTGTTTTTTTTTTTGTTTTAAAGCATCACTGGGAATCTTTTTTAGACTTTAACTTTAATGTTTCTTTCAGTTTGACTTTCTTGGTAAAGATTCTATAAGATACCAAAACGAGGTTGAAGTAGAGCTTCCCGTCTTCAAGGCTATTCAACAGTTCCGAACAGGTTAGTTGACTTTCCTAGAGGAAGTTATGCCATAAGTTTGTACTTATGTTTCTCTAGTTTGACTTTGATATTTCTTTCAGTTTGACTTTCTTGGTAAAGATTTTATAAGTTTGACTTTTTTTTGTACCTATCTCAGGGAAAAAGGGCAGTGATGATCTTTTTGATAAGCTGGATACGAATAAATTGAATGCTCACTTGAAGGGACTTATGGATGGCCTTACAGCAAAAGTTTTTCGAACTTATAATGCATCCATCACATTAGATGATATGGTAACGCTTTCCATCTTAATGTTTTTAGTCAATTTGCAGGATTTGTTTTTGAGCAGTTTTCAATTTACAGTTGCATAATTCTTGTTGTAGTTGCAAAAATTTATCATATTAATATCTTTGATCCATAAGATTTCCTCTTCCTGCATTTGACCAGTAGTCAAAACACCGCACACAAACTATGTGCCTAAATTATTACTCAACTTTGACTTTTGTGCCTGATCCATAAGACAGGCTACTATTTGAATACTACTAATAATAATTAATAGAATATCTTGATTTTAGGACAAGTTTCGACTAAGCAATACAACAAATATTGCTACTGAATAATTCCAAATTAAAAAAATTAAAATGTTATATGCTTGAATTTTGTACTTTTGAGAAAAATTCCCTCTGGAAAGAAGCACTCATATTAAAGAATATCTGAGCATTAATCAAATGTCTTAAATTACCCTTAGATAATTACAAATTATTAATTATTTCTAATGGTGACAATGGGCAAATAAGTAATTCTAACATCTATCTTTGTGGTTTTTTCGGCTGCTTGCAGTTAAATAGGGAAACAAAGGCTAGAGATGTTGCTGAAAATATAGTCGTTTACCAGCATGCAAACAAGGAGGTATTAATTAAGCAACCTTTAATTTTATCGCATTTTTTAATTTTTTAATTAATGTTTTCGGTCTAACACTGCACATTAATTTTGGTAGGTGGCTATCATATGTAACCATCAACGCAGTGTTTCAAAGTCTCATAGTGCACAAATGACAAGATTGAATGAGAAGATAGATGAATTAAAGGTATCAATTTGTCCTTTTCATTATGTTCTCCATTTTTACCATATTTCTATAATATTTTGCAATGATTGTATTTTGTAGGATGTTATAAAAGAACTAGAAACTGATTTGGCTCGTGCAAAGAAAGGGAAGCCGCCGTTACAAGCCTCTGATGGAAAACAAAAGAGAAACTTGAATCCTGAAGCGTAATATCACTAATTTTGTCATTTGTAGTACGGATGTGAATTTCTCGCATGACTAGGGGTGTTAACGAGCCGGCAGTCTCATGTCAAGCTCGAGCTTGAGAATGTCTCATTCCGAGCTCTATTTTTGAAGTTCGAGCTCGGCTTGTAAATAGGTTTTCAAGCTCGAACTTGGCTTATTTATTATTTAATAAGTTATATGTATTTATAATCATTTTTTCATATATATATTTAAATTATACATTATAAATTTTATATATAAATATTTTTTTTAATAATATTTTTATATCTAATTTATAATCGGCTCGATTTGAGTTTTTAGCAAGCTGATCTCGAGTAGCTCACGAGCGGCTTGGCTCGTTTACTCCCCTAGATACGACATGAATCTAACACGAACTTCACGGGTTTGGATATAGTCTAAAGAAGTTCGGGTCAGTTTCGGGTCGAAACATCAAACTTGTTTAGCTAAAGGAGTCAGCCGCCAGGTTCTTGGGTCAAAGCTGTTTAACCGGTTTATTTTTATTACCTTTTTCTTCGTAAGTAAGTTTTATGTGGTAAACTGATTGAGTATTTTAGGATAAAAGTTATAAAACATAAAAGAGAAATTAATTTCGTGTCGAGTTCTACTTTCTGACCTGCAAACACAAAAGCACATACATTATCTTTATTATTGATAAAAAAATTATGCAGGCTAGAGAAAAAAATAGCTCAAACAAAAGCAAAAATTGAGAAAATGGAGCGCGATAAAGAGACTAAAGAAGATCTGAAAACGGTAGCATTGGGTACTTCAAAAATTAACTACCTCGACCCAAGGATAACTGTCGCATGGTGCAAGAGACAAGACGTTCCCATTGAGAAGGTAAGAAATACTTGCTAACGTTTAAAATCAATATATAATGCTTTAATATCATGATTTTAGAAAGACGTTTTTTAATTGAACCTGATGCAGATATTTAACAAGTCTTTATTGGCAAAGTTTGTTTGGGCAATGGATGTGGACTTTGATTTCAGATTCTGATGGTTGTTAGAAGTGGGCCCGCGACTTGTAAACTGACCAAGGCGTGGAAAACAATACCCGACCTTTCTTACATGTTTTTCGTTTTTAATTTAGCTAACTGTCGTATGAAGCTTGTTAAGTGAATTGTGATGAGTTGCTTATTTAGTGACGGTTTTCCGGTTGTCACAAGAACTGAGTTTCTAACTACATCGTCATGTTTTCTTGACAATATGTTCAAATGTTTTAGTAGCTCAAGTGCTCAACTGTGGATATGAGACTGAACATGAGTTTAGAAAAAAGCTTTCTTAGGCTGGTACAACTAAGGTATTAGATGATACTATGGTGTGCAACACAACCGACAAAAAACAAACCCAAATCGACAAACCGATGTAACCGAACCTAAAAAGCCGACCCATATAGAAACCGATGGGTTTGGTTTGTGACTTTGTGATTAAAACGATTCTCGTAATAGGTTATTTATAGGGTATCTTGGAATCCCCCCCCCCCCCCCCTTTTTAACATTTTACCACTAAAATGTTATCTTGGGTATTGTTTAGGTTCGCTGTAAGGTAAGGATGAGCAACAAACCGGAAAAATTTAGCAAATTTAAGTTCAAATGGGTTAGTTATTAGTAGAGTCCAAAAGTTTTTATACGCATTTTTGTTTAAGCTTCCCCACTGAGGTTCATAAAAGGGTAAAAAGAGATGTATGGTGTCTTGGGTTGTTGGAAATTAAAGTCAAAGGGAATATCCTATATTTTTTTTCTAACCTTGCCAGGCATGTTTATAAGAATCTGTATCACAACAGTTACATTTGAGTCGGCATTAGTATGATGGTAATGTTATAGATAGAGAAGTCATCTTAGACTGAAGATTGTCGAGTCATTGATTTGTTTACAAGATTGGCTATGGTCTTCGCAAATAGATTTAGAAGGTTCCAACCTTCATGAATTACAACTAAAAAACTTGCCTAATAATCCAAAGAAAATAGAAAATAGTAATACTGCTCTATTTTTTCACTATATGAAATAAGGGTAAATTGGTAATTTGATATTAAAAGGGGAAATATGTAATTGTTTTTTTGGGTTGAAGAAATATGTAATTTATAGTCATTACCAAGGGGAAATATGTAAAAACCCCTTATTTAGACTTAACTATTAATGCAAATGTTTTATAGAGTTGTCATCTGAAAAATAACACAAAACAACTTTTGTATGGAAAATGAAGATTGAGGCTAGGGCTGTTCAAAAACCTTACGGCTTGCTTGATAAATGCTTGAATAAAACTAGCTGAAAAAACTTGATTTGAAACAACTTGAGTTGAGTTGACTCATTTTTGTAGCCTAGCCAAAATCGACTATGGCTCGGCTCCATTGAGAAACCAATGCTTCCTACAACTTACCCAAGTGTTGTAAGTTGAGTTGGTTCATTTTTGGGTAAGTATGTGATGTACCAAAATTTTAATTTGTTTAAGTGTTGTTAAGAAGATCCCAAAATATGTATATGTTTTAACAAATTAAGACACTAAATGTGTGCATTAAAAATTACATATAACAATAACAATAATCCGTGTCAAAATAAATATAGTTTTATCGGATTAGTCTTTTTTCTATATATATATAAAAACAAATAGTCGAATAATTAGAGTGTATAGTAGGATATATAAGAACGAATAGGAAAAATACAAATTATGACCTAATAAAGTAACAACAAATCAAGCAACTTAAACTCTTATTACCGTAAATCCTCCAAACCTAGGATTTAAATCTATCACTTTACTTTTATAATGAAGGACACCGTAGCACATAAACAAATATATTTGTTTAAAAAAGTGTGGACTTATCTTTGGCAAAATTCAAACCTATTTCGATAATTATAGATAAGAAAAACTTATTTAATCAAGTACGCTGCTTATGTCTACAAATCTTTTAGCATATTATGGTCCGATTCGGCTGGTCTTGATAAAGAAAACGCGTCTAACTCTAAAATACGGTTTTAAAAACTAACAATCAAGTCAAGTCCAGAGGAGGGTTGGTTATGTCAATTGGCTAGCTAACACGGCTCGTTTGGTTAGGACAGATTGAGCTAGTTAATTTTATTTTTCAAATTAGTTAGTTAGATTGTATAATTTAAAAAAAAAATATGCTTCAGTTTATAAATATTATATATACAAATAATTACTTATTTCAAACAGAGAAAAAAAAAAGGATGATAAACGCTTAGTTGATAACTTAATTTTTTTGATATTATTTATATGTGAAAATCTTTGCTCGTTCCCTTTAAAATTAGTGTTGAGCTCTCTCTATCATCTCTATAAAAAATTTATTGGGTCCGTCACTGATAAAAATGAACTAATTAAGTTGAGTCCAATTAACTTTATACTAAATATTATTAAAAATAAAAATAAAAATTAATGGAAAGAAAACTTAAAACTAAAAGAAATGTCATAGTACTAGAAGAAATAGTTATAAAAGGGTAAAATCACCAATTAAAAAACTTAATTGGTGATGTTCACAAACAATTTTGACGCTCAATAAAATATAATTCAAATAAAATACCTTAATCGGCTTAAACATGTCATTAGCATTCTATTTGAATCAGCTAATTCACATACTTGTGATTCTACTTCTAAATTCACGTATCAATTAGTCCACTATGAGATTAAGATCCTTAACCATTTTGAAGTTAGAAAGAAACATGATTATAATATATATGCATATCATGATTTCGTTTGATTACAAGCTCTTTGGTTGCCAACACAATTCAACAAATATTTCACTTATGCCTTGGAGCATTTCCAATAGTAGGAGTCTTGGACGATATAGTCACCACCATTATATCTCTCCTCCTCTTCCTTCCCTCTTCTCTCCTCTTTGCAAATGCTGCTCTCACATCCTCTCTTCGAATTATCTACACTATCAAACACTTTCTTCTCTCTCTTTTAGCGAGGCTCTAGGTGGGATACATATGAACTGCTACTCTCTCACTGAAAAATGCTCTTAGGTTATGTGTTGTGGTTAGGTTAGTTAAGGTGTCACGTCACTGTCACGTATGCAGTGAGCTTTAACTAACCTATCATTTAATATATGCGTTGTGGTTTAACTATATATTTAAAAATGAAAACAAAGAAAAAAATGATTGGTTGAAATGAAATGTATTCCATCTTTTTTTTTATATAATCAGCGTTAAGAGTCGGCTATCTCATCATAACGCGTTATGAAAGACAACTTGGGGATCTTTGTTAACATAGTTGGCCAGCGTGGATCCCGATCATGTCAACATAGTTGGCCTGAGTGGGGTGGCGGGGCGCGACATGTTCGCGCAATGAAGTAGCTTAACTTTGAAAGTCACCGATTAGAAAAAAAATAAAAATTGGTGATCTTTGTCTTAACTAAGGTTGACATCATTTAATGTACAAAGAGGAGAGGCTAAAGAATAGCATTGGATTTCGTATTATTCTTTTGTAATGTTTTAATACGACTAAAATATTCTTTTTTAATTCTCGTATGATAATACATATATTTTTTTTGAGCGGCAAATTTGTTCTCGTATGACTAAAATACATTTTTTATTTCTCGTACCACTAAAATACCTTTTTATTTTTATTTCTCGCATGATATTTAACATACGTTTTTTATATTTTGTTCTATCATGTCCATTTTTTACCCGTCGGTAGATTCAATTAAGTTATATGTGTCCTTTTAACTTTTTTTTAGCTTAAAAAGAAATTAAAAACAGTAAATATATTTCTAACACAGATATAAAATTAAATTAACATTAAAATAAAAAATTCTTATAGCTTTAAATAACAAGCAAATTCATATAAAGGATATATAATTTTCGTACAATATCTTAGCAAAAAATAAACACATGTTATATACCTTTTGTCTGGATTTGAGAGAGAGGATGAAGTCTCGAGTTAAAATTTCACAGATAACAAGAATTAAAAAAAATTCTTCTGTTAAAAAAATACCACACATATATATGGCATAGAATATGCTAGGCAAGTCATAGTGAAATAATATTTCGTGAAGATAGAATGAAAAAATCTAGCGTATATCCACCGTCCATATTTAATAGTATTAGACTATTAGTTACATAACGTATCCCTCAACAATCAACTACTATGTAGATTTAGCCAAATCTTTACTTTTCTCACACTTTTTACTCAAAGTTAACAATAATCACCAAACATGTTTGTGTTTGAAGCATCAAAGCATTATTAGTTACTCGTCATACTATCAATTTCACATTTTCTCTATTAACCTTTCTACTACGTTTGAAAAGTTGGATTTTAATAATTCAAACTGTAACTATTGTAAATCGTTTTGCTTATTTTAATAGGATTGATTTTGCTATCTAAAAGGGGGTTACGGCGCAGCTTGTTGTCCGTTTACTTGCCACTTCATTGTAAATCGTTTTGCTTATTTTTATTTAGCAAAAAAAAAAGTAACTGTTAGTTGATAATAATTCATACTTACCATTTCACAAATAATAGTTCTAATGTTTTACTTTTGTTGCCAAATGCAGTCACGATAACATAACCATCATAGATTTTACACTTAAGTTACATTTGATTTATACTCGATTTCGCTTAAAATAATAAATAGTGTTTTCAAATTGAGTTTTTTTTTTTAACAAATGACGTCGAAGACCAACTTTCATTCTTTAAGACTAAACATCGACATAACATATTTATTAAATTATATATGTGTTTTAGAATAATTAATCTTTAGTCCTTTATTTGTTATAACTATGACGATTCCCATCATTATCATATAATAAACCTATCTTTATTTTGCAAACCAAAGTTTGTTTAATTCTTGCCTTTGGAACTTTAAAAATTGACAAGACTTAAAACAATTGCTGCAAAATGTTCGCTGTCCCTCCTTTAGGGTTCCATAAACTATGCACAACAAATTATTTAACAAAAAAAATTCAAAACTTTTTATTACAAGAAACATAGTTTGTTTGTTTTTATTTATCTATTTATTATGATAGGTGGATTATTAAGAAAGATGAATAGAATGGCGTGTTTCATAACAGTTTTATTGGTTCGATCGGTATATAGGATGGTCATAGAAACCATTGAAAGAGACCACACCGTCCCAACTGATGCAAGTCGGTCGATTTAAGATCAAAACAATTTTATCAGTTCAACCCTATTTGAAACTTGGGACCAAACATTTAAATGAACCAAACAATAGTTATTTTCTTATGTATATACATATTTTTCATGTTTAGGATATATAGTTATGAATATAGATTAAATGTTTATAATCGTGAACCATCTTTATCAATATTAAAATATATTCAACATTTAAAAAAAATAGAGCTTAAACTATCAAACTAGTAAAACTAGCCGGTGCAACCAATCAACCCAACCCGACTAATTTGTTTCCATTAAAACTGACATAACCAGACCACAAACCCCCTAACTGTGTCGGTTTTAAGTGTAACGAAAAACAAAATAGTTGGACTAAAACCATAAGGTAGTAAACACTAGAGGTATGATATTGTAAGATTGACTAAAATAAAGGAAGAAACCTTCAAAATCACATGCATTTGCAGCAGCTTTGAGGCCCAGATTTTGCTGCTATCATATCTCACTCACTCACTCACTCACTCACACACATACATAATAATAATAATAATAATAATAATAATAATAATAATAATAATAATCTTCTACTAAACTCCTCACACTAGACCTCTTCTTTCTCCTTCAGTTTCTCAATTCACATATAATTTATAATAACATAATAATAATAAATCATGCCCTAAAACAGAGCAACATAAAGCAGGCTAATTTAAGCTGAATTTGTGATCAAGATCAACAACACTGAAGCTGGGCAGCCATGGAATCATCATCTATACAAGCTCACACACCTGTTTGCTGTGCAAGAATTGCACTAAAGAACAAAACCCATGTCATGTTTAAACCATTTATTGGGTTTCATCCTTCAAGAACAACAAATTTGGTCTCACAGGTAACCCCAATTGATCAATTTCGGTATTGGGTTTTCAAGATTTTGTCTTACAAGTTGTTGATTCAGTTAAAGTTTGTGTCTTTATTGAAATGTTAGTTTGTGGGGTTCATTTTGTTAATGAAAATTATGAAATGTGTGTGAATTTGCACATGTATGGATTGAATTTTGGTGGGTTGGTGTTTGATGTGTTTTAGGGTTTTGTGTTTTTGATTGGTTTTAGTTTATGCAGTCGTGTTCGTGGTACAAGTATTCTGTGATTGCGGGGTTCTCGAATCAGATCATTGCAAGTTCAGGTTAGTCGTTGAGCTTAGATTCGTATGTCAGTTATTTATGGAAGGTTTTAACATTAAGTTTATTGAGAATGGTGGTGTTTGGATGTGCATTTTGAAAGTTGTTATGTGATCATGAATAATCATTATTAGTTAACAAATGTAGTATTTGAAAATTTGTTTATTATGTAAGGAATTAATCGGAAAAATATGGCTATATAATACTTAACTTGTTGATAGTTTTGCTGAACTATTTTCAAATTTATTATTGGGGACAACTAAACAAACACTACTGACACACTATTTAAATACCACAGACGTGCCATATGGCCTGCATGACCCATTTGACCAGTTTGACCCATATGACTCATATGATGTGATAGGCAGTCTGGTAGGGTGGTGTCGTTTTAGCAACACCCTTATTATTTTGCCCCTAAATAAATCAAAGGAGCATACATGTTATCTAAGCACTAGAAACTTGTGACTTGAAGTGACAAAAATCAAGTAACCACTTTCAAAAACGCACATCCAAACATCCCCTAGTTCGTTTCAAATAATTTGTTAGTTCTGCATTTTTATAGACTTTTCAAGACGGAGACGATATAAAGTGTCAACCCCACGGGCAAACGACTCTGCACCAAAAGGATTCAAGCCTAAACCAAACAACCCGAGAAAAGATCAGAAACCAGTTGAAGGAAAAGAAGTTTTGACTCCTTCCATCTCTACAGAGGTTGTGAATCCCACCATAAAAGAAAGTCAAATAGATCAAGTTCCCGAGTTCAGTCAAAGGACAGAAAATGTAAATATTGATGTTTTGGAGGCAATAAGTACTAGTGATAACAAGGTTGAAACTTTAAGCAGTGAAAATGATGATGATAGTGATGAAAGCGATGATGATGATGATAATGACGTTGAGGAAGCTTCTAGAATCTTGAAGCTGGAAATGGAAGCAAACTTACTAAAACAGAAAGTGGAAGAACAAGAAAAACTACTAAAACAGAAAATCGAAGAAGAAGAAAAATTACGTAAACAAAAACTGGAAGAAGAACGACTAAAGAAAGAAACCGAAGCAAAGCTAAGATTACAAGAACTCAAATCTCTAGCGACCGAGACACTTGTCAAAGGTGAAAAAATATTTTATTATCCCAATATCGTGACACCCGACCAAGATATAGAAATATTTCTTAACCGGACCGTTTCAAGTTTATACGAAGAATCAGAAATCTTGATAATGGGAGCCTTTAACGACTGGCGGTACAAGTCTTTCAAAGTGAAACTAGAAAAAACAAACTTTGGCATGGATTGGTGGTCATGCAAAATACACGTCCCAAAAGAAGCATACACGATAAACTTTGTGTTCTTTAACGGTAAAGACGTTTATGAAAACAACGATCGTAAGGACTTTTGCATCAATGTGGAGGGTGGGATGGATGTTTATGAATTTGAGGAGCTTTTGCTTGAGGAAAAACGAAGAGAACTTGAACGGATTGCGAAAGAAGAATACGAGAAAGAGAAACAAGCGGAAGAACAAAGACGGATTGATGCTGAGAAGGCGGCTAGTGAAGCGGATAGATTGCAAGCTAAGAATGAAGCTGAGAGAAGAAAGGGGATACTTGAAGAACAGTTGAAAAAGGCGGTTAGGTTTGATGATGGTGTGTGGTATATAGAGCCTAGTGAGTTTAAAGGGGAAGATTTGGTTAGGTTGTATTATAATAAGGGTGCGGGCCCGCTTGCGAATGCGAAAGATGTATGGATTCATGGAGGGTATAATAACTGGAGAGATGGGTTGTCGATTGTTGAGAAGCTTGAGAAGTTTGAGGGGAACGTTGGCGATTGGTGGTATGCTGACGGTATGTAATCGGATGTATCATAAAACCTCAGCGTTTAGATTATTGGTGAATCATATAATTTATGTAATCATATTCAAACACTAGACATTTATATTAATCTGATTGGCTAACTATTTCAAGTCCTAAATGTTATACAGTTATTGTCCCCCATCGTTCACTAGTCTTGGATTGGGTTTTTGCTGACGGTCCACCTCAGCATGCCACCATGTACGATAACAACAACCGCAAAGATTTCCATGCAATCGTCCCAATCTCCATTCCAGAAGCTCTCTTTTGGGCCGAGGAAGAACACGAGATTTACAACAAACTTCAAACCGAGAGACGGATACGAGAGGAAGAAATTCGTGCTAAGGTTTAAAATTACATATATACCCTTGTTTTCATATATTATTTATCATTAGTTAAATATGTGGTCATTTATAGGCGGAAAAAACAGCACGAATGAAAGCGGAAACAAAAGAAAGAACTATGAAAACATTTTTGTTGTCACAAAAGAACATAGTCTACACGGACCCACTTGAAGTCCAAGCTGGCGGTCTCGTGACAGTTTTATACAGTCCTGCAAACACAGTTCTAAACGGGAAGCCGGAAGTGTGGTTTAGATGTTCTTTTAACCGTTGGACGCATCGCATGGGCCCATTGCCACCTCAGAAAATGTTGCCTGCAGATAATGGGACACATGTCAAAACCTCTGGTATGTTAATTATAAGTGTTACTAGTTATTGATCAATCTATATAAGTCTGATTTAAAATTTGGCATTTTTTTGTATATATTGTGATGCAGTGAAGGTACCACTAGATGCATACGTGATGGATTTCGTGTTCTCTGAGAAGGAAACCGATGATGGCGTTTTTTATAATAAGAATGGTATGGATTACCATTTACCCGTGTCAGGCGGAATTGCAAAAGAACCACCTATGCATATTGTGCATATTTCGGTTGAAATGGCTCCCATTGCCAAGGTATAATCTTAATTTCTATTAATTTATACAAAAAATTGGTAACTGGTTACAAAAGTTGGATGAATCGTTGTAAGTTTGCTTAATATAACAAGTGTGTATTCTCATATTGTGTTTGATTTTTGCAGGTGGGAGGCCTTGGTGATGTGGTCACTAGTCTTTCTCGTGCGGTTCAGGATTTGAACCACAATGTCGATATAATTCTTCCTAAGTATGATTGCTTGAATCTTAGCAATGTAAGTTTGTTAGGGTTTATTAACTTCTCATCTTAACTATGATTCTTGAAAAAATATATTCTTGTGTGTAAATCATTATCTTATAGAGGAGCGGTCATTCTGAACCAATAATATGTTTAGAACTACGAGAATTGTATTAAATCTTATACTCTTTATTATATAAATTGACTAGAATACATGTAAAAATTATTTTTTTAAGATTTATTCAAAAAATTTATAATATTCATTGTCTATTATCTAAATGCATATATGCACACCATTTATAGTTTTGTTCATTTCTTTAAAATGTGTGAATAATCAATACATTACATATGATTACAAAAGCTATATTATTGTAGGTGAAGGACTTAGGTTTCCATAAGAGCTACTCTTGGGGCGGGACCGAGATAAAAGTTTGGTTCGGGAAAGTTGAAGGACTTTCAGTCTACTTTTTGGAGCCCCAAAACGGGTAACATCACCTAGTGTGTATAAGAAATATAAAACTTAATGTAAACATAAACCTTTCGTTTGTATTTAACAGACTCTTTTGGAAAGGATGCATTTATGGTTGCAATAATGACGGAGAAAGATTCGGTTTCTTTTGTCATGCTGCTCTTGAATTCCTTCTTCAGAGTGAATTTCATCCTGTAAGCTGTATGAAATGATTTTATTATTTTAAGAAATGGATAATAAGTGTTTTGTTTTGTTGTGTTTTGCAGGATGTAATTCATTGTCACGATTGGTCTAGTGCACCCGTTGCGTGGTTGTTTAAAGACAATTACAAAAGTTACGGTTTGAGTAAAGCGCGAATTGTGTTCACGATTCATAACCTTGAATTTGGGGCCCCGCTAATTGGGAAAGCGATGCAGTATGCTGACAAGGCTACTACGGTAAATGTTAATTTTTTGCGTTTAACACGTATACAACTTGATTGCAACTCATGTACAATCCATCAAACCTGTTTGGCTCATGGGATACTTTATGCAGGTATCTCCAACTTATTCACGCGAAGTTGCAGGAAATCCCATAATTGCCCCTCATCTGTACAAGTTTCACGGGATACTTAACGGCATTGACCCGGATATCTGGGACCCGTTTAACGACAAGTACCTTCCAGTGAGTAACATTTTCATAACACGAGGGCCCCATTTCTTTAAATTATCTAAAACTCTTCATTTTTAACTGTAATTTAAGGTATCTTACACCTCCGAAAACGTGGTGGAAGGCAAAAAAGCAGCGAAGGAAGCGTTACAGCAACGAGTGGGTCTAAAACGGGCCGATCTACCCTTAATTGGAATCATCACCCGATTGACTCACCAAAAGGGAATCCACCTCATCAAGCACGCCATCTGGCGGGCCCTGGACCGTGGCAGTCAAGTTGTGTTGCTGGGCTCGGCTCCGGACCCTCGCATCCAAAATGATTTTGTTAATTTAGCAAATCAACTTCATTCTACACATCATGACCGGGCCCGCCTCTGTTTGACCTATGATGAACCTCTATCCCACTTGGTATGTTTTATATTCCATTTCTAATTTGCTGTTTTGTTTATTCGTGTTGACTTTTTGACCCGTTCTTGTATCGTTGTAGATATATGCTGGTGCTGATTTTATTTTGGTCCCTTCAATATTCGAGCCGTGTGGGTTGACTCAACTCACGGCTATGAGATACGGTTCCATACCGATTGTGCGAAAAACTGGAGGTATTGTTATATCTAAAGTTTGACTTTTTAAGTCAAACAATTCAAACTTTAGCTAATTCTGTTATTTTGCAGGACTTTATGATACTGTGTTTGATGTTGATCATGATAAAGAGAGAGCACAGTCACAAGGGCTTGTACCAAACGGTTTTAATTTTGAAGGAGCCGATGCTGCTGGTGTTGACTATGCAGTCAACAGGTAACTAATTGCATAAATCTTGTGTTTAATGGTTATTTTTTAGGATTAATTTCATATATACAAGACAAACTTGAAAATTTTCATATTTTACCTAACCAAAATAAAAAATATCATATGTCCAACTTTAATGAACTTTTACGTAATGACCATTCTACCCCTTTCCATTATATTTGTTCAAACACTATTTTTTATTTGGATTCTGATCGACATAGACAATAAGCAAGATGAGCGTATATGAAATTTTAAAGTTTTAGGAAAAAATATGAGCAATAAAATTAAGCTAAAAATAGGTAAATCAAAATATTTGAAGTTGAAGATGCAACAGACGGAATTTTAAAGGTTTAGAAAAATAAGGGTAAAGTGGTCGTTTATTAAATTGTTTTTAATGAATCGGGTATATTTGATATATTAACTACTATGTGAGAGCATATATGATATTTTTAGTGTTGCATGGGTATATATATGATATTTTCGAAATTGCCAGATTTTTTATATAACTACCGAAATCTTATGTTTAATGGTTATTTTTTAACAGAGCGATTTCAGCGTGGTATGAGAGTCGGGATTGGTTCAATTCGTTATGTAAAACAGTGATGGAGCAAGATTGGTCATGGAACCGACCGGCTCTTGATTATCTGGAGCTTTATCATGCGGCTCGGAAGTGAAGTTAATGGAGAAAAGTGCGGTTTGATTAGATTTAATAAGTTACAGACAGAAAGCCATAGGATAATTTGTACAGGTCTTTTGTTTTCTGCAATTATGATTCTTAAAATGATAAGGTTGTGTTTGTTGATGAGTTTTAGAAGACATTGATAGTGTTTTCTTGGAACTCTCTTTATTCTTAATATTTAAATAATAAATTCAAATTATAATTTTATCAAACAAATACTTGTTCAGTTGTTCTACTCTTATTTTCTGTTAAACCTGTATTAATTAACATGTAAAACTTAAACTATTCATGCACATATCTAACACGAACATGTAAGTGTATCTAACATAATATAGTAGAGTGAATGGTAGGGGTTACACTTTCTCAGCAACCAATCAAACTACCCAACTCACATTTTATATAAATAAATAATTAAAAAATAATTGTGTTTTAGTTATAGCATTACGTGTTTTTGATGAAAAAGTTAGTGAGAACTCTCATGTTTGACAATTATTTTATCAATTTTAATTAAACCATTACACATAGCTTAAATACATTGTGAAAATTATACTAATGAGAGATGTACTTAAACATCTTAATGGACAACTTTTTACAAAATAAGGTAGTAGACTAGAATGCCCGATAGGCCGAAACCTGCATGCATATGTGATACTAGATACGTAATTGGTAATTAGTTACGTGCATGTATGTGACACCGTTTATATATCTAATATGATCCTAAGATTAAAAATATTCATATAAACGGTATCTCTAAATAACAAAAAAAGCAAGTTTAGAATGAGCATTTTATCTCTAAAATCCGATAAGCCAACGTTTCACCGATTCAAAGTTTCAAACTAGGGATGCACATACACGTACTCGTACCTGTACCGATTTAGCCTATTTGGTGTATCGGTACTCGTTTTATTGAATTTCGGTTTAGGTACAGGCAGGGTACGGTACGAGTACGTTTGGTATTTCGTACTTGTTTGAAATATGTAGGGGTTTAGTTAGGATTCTTCATATTTAATATATAAAATAAACTAATCAACCATATTATTATTGTACAAGTTTCATAGGCTTCTTCAATAATATAACATCTAAGAGTTGAACAAACAAACATATATCACTTAAAATCGACAACCGGATTAAGGTGATCATTAAATTGGCGACCAATTTGGTGCCCGTCACGTACATATATCCGGATTAATTCAGTGTTACTCATACCGGCACCGGTAATCGTTGATATTTGAAAATAAAAAAACAAAACGGAAATTTTGTTGAAAGTAAAAGGACGGATTTATTAAAATAAAGCAACCCTGCCTCCAAGTCACCGGAATCAATAAATAACACAGAACCACCCGTTCGTTCTTTCTTTCTTTCTGCAACTAATTAATAATTCTGTCTCCGTCTGGATGTCGGTAGGCAATTTAGGCTAGGCGTTTCACTTATTATTATTATTTACTCAAACCCTAAGCTTAACAACAATTTGATAATTACTGCTACAGATATTCGAGTACAATGGAAGCGCATTGGTGGCGATGGTTGGCAAAAACTGCCTCGCCATCGCTAGTGATCGTCGTCTCGGTGTGCAACTCCAAACTGTCGCCACTGATTTCCAACGGATTTTCATGATTCACGATAAGCTCTTTCTCGCTCTCTCTGCCCTCGCCAGCGATGCTCAAACACTCTAACTATTATTATTAATCCAACTCTGAAAATCGTTATTTAATTTTCATTTTTTGGCTACTAATTGATAATGCCATGTGTCACTTCGGTTTTGGGCTACACAGAGCTAAAAAAATAAATAAATAATGAATTTAGGTTTATACTTTTCTGTAGTTAATTACCTCAAAACAGTGAGATCCAAACGACTTGATTTTTGTTAATTTGGAGTTTAAACACCACAGTTTAGGATCATTTTTTCCAGTTTCACGCACACCCTAAATGTAGGGGTACAAGTAATTTACTTATTGGGGATCAGTTTTGTTGAGCTAGTATGAATCATATTGAGTGAGTATTTGATCTTGGCTACTAGAGGCAGAAATAGGTTACTTAGTGGTGTTGGTGAAGGAGGTTGGTTTTAAAAGCGTGATGTGGTGTTGGTTAGTTAGAAGACTCATATATATTCGGCTAAAGTAAAAAAGTTGGATAATTAGTTTTGTTTTGTTAGTATGTAACTCATCATCATCATCATCGTACTCAGTATATCCCACCAATAGCAATGCTATGGTAGGGTCTAAGGAGGGTAAGATGTAGACAGCCTTACCTCTATCCCATAGGGATAGAGAGGTTGCTTCCGGTGAGACCCCCGGCTCGAAAGTAGTTTTGTTAGTATGTAACTGATTATTCAAAATCGAATATTTGATTTTGAGTAGTATGAGGCAAAAGTTGCTTATCCAAACACAAGAAATTGATTATAGTTACTTCTAAAAACACACATCCAAACACCTATATCCATATCTCTTATTTTGTTGTGCAATTGGTATTTCTTTTTTAATTTTTGTTTTGTGTTATGGCAGTCATCAACGGCTCGTGTTTCGCCATAAACTGTATCATCTACGTGAAGAAAGAGACATGAAGCCTGAAACATTTGCTAGTCTTGTCTCTGCCATGTTGTATGAGAAAAGGTTAAATATTATTTTACTACCGTTTAGTTTCATAAAATTATACAAAGTGTTAACTTACTAATAATCTGTGTAGGTTTGGCCCATATTTCTGTCAGCCCGTTATCGCTGGTTTGGGAGATGACGACAAACCGTTTATTTGCACAATGGAATCCATTGGTGCCAAGTAGGTCCACTTTTTATGCTTTTATTGTTGGTCACATGTCAAAACAGGGCTGTTCAAAAAATCCGCGGCTCGTAGCTCACTTGACAAAAGCTCGAATAAATCTAGCTAAAAAAACTTGATTTCAAACAACCTGAGCCAAGCTAGCTCATTTTAGCCAAATCTCGGCTCGGCTCGTTGGCTTGATCTTTAACTTCTAGCTCATGCTCAAGATGAGCCGAGCTGTCTCGTTTAATTTTCAGGTCGAGCTCGAACTCATGTATGCTCGACTCGTTTACAGCCCTATGTCAAAATAATTAATTATGATTGTATTAATTACGCATTAATTTGTTATCTTTTATTTTTTGAATGAATCATAGAGAGCTGGCAAAAGATTTTGTGGTAGCGGGTACTGCTTCCGAGTCTTTATATGGTGCTTGTGAATCGATGTTTAAGCCGGACATGGTACGTTTCTGTTTTTTGTGATTTATGGCAACTAATCATAAGTCAAAACGAATTATATGCAACAGAAAGTTTATATAATAATGCTACTGTATGCAGGAAGCTGAGGAACTTTTTGAGACAATATCCCAAGCTCTCTTATCTTCGGTTGATCGTGATTGCTTGAGTGGTTGGGGAGGTTATGTTTACATTGTGTAAGTTTGTTGATTTTATTTTATTTTATTTCTGTTTGTTTCATTTCATACATAGTTATTGTAGTAATCTACTTGGTTCTTGTTTCCCAAGTAATTGAAGAACTTTAAGAACCCTTATCAACCAATATTATATATATTTTTTATATTATTTAAGGGTTGTTTTGTCATCTACTATATGTAGTTTTATGATTATATATATGTGAAATGTTTTTTCACACATATGTAAGTTGTTTATTACACATATATGTAACTTGGTTTTTTACAGTTCTTTATTTATGTAATTTAATTTGTATGGAATTTTTTTTGCAGGACACCAACTGAAGTGACTGAAAGAATCTTGAAAGGAAGAATGGATTAACCTTTAAACTTTAGTTACAGTTGATAGTAGTGAAACATTTGACTTTCGGATTGTCATAAGATTATTTCTTGATCTTATGTCTTTGGTATATTAATTATCATAAAAGAAAGTGTTTGGGTTTATGGACGTGGTGGATCATAAAACACTAGTCTCAAGGTTTTGATAAGAATAAGTTGAATAACCACACATTGGCTTGGGTGGTTTGAACTGCACTTGTATTATTGAAGTTCTAAAATGTTAAAGATGGCTTATGAATATTACACGTTTGACGACTAACCACATGGATTGACGAACGTAAAGGCCAGTTCGAAGTTTCAGTTTTATACAAATTGGAGTCTGAACATACTCTGATATATGATGCCTGCTAGTTTTCACTTTCTTCGGTTTTGTTTTTGTTCTTGTTTTGGCAGATGTTCTTGATCCATTTGATGAGTTTCTTGGCTCTTTCCTTTGCTACTTGACTCAGTGTTTTCGTTTTATTCTTATCATCGTCCACTTTGATCAATTCGTGTTGATAGTCTCGGATTGCCCCTATCCCTCCAGCACCCCATTGATCTGCCCAAGTTGGTGCCTCATAACTAGTCATGCTCTATAGCTCTTCAAAACATGCACAAGAAAAAAAAAACAGTCATTTATTGCACGGCGTATATAGTAGAGAGTGTTGGTCTATATACATATGTATAGATATACATATGCATACAAACATATATGTCTATGTGTTGTGCTGTGTGGAGAGAGAGAGAGAGAGAGAGAGTTAAAACATAATTTAACCATACCAGCTGATTGAATGCAATAACCAACACTCTAAAACACACTTAATATATATAGACTATATTAGACTAGAGAAAGAGAGCCTTGAGATGGTATGTTTGGAAGAAACTTAAGGTGTAAGATAACAGAGAAAAAGAAAGAAAAGTTTGCATTAAGTTGGCTTTTGTAAAGGAAAGTCCATTTTATACCTTTAGTGCACAATAATGGGATAGCGTGAATGTTAAAAATAAGCTAGATTAACTTTGTACACAACATCGACAACAATACGGTTGGTAATTCTTGAAACGGCCTATATATCCTATAATGTTCAACCCATTTAATAAACATGTCTAGTTCTAGTGACATTTTTAAATTGTTCGATTAATCGAAGGAATCAATCCAATCTAACTCGTTGAGTTTAAGACGAAGTCAGCTCAACTCGACTAGCTTGTTAATTAGTTGAGAGAAGTATTTCTATTACCAAAATAACGAGGAATAGCGATGGAGCGTCTACTTGTCATAGCCTTCTAAAAATGAAACTAGTTCTTATGGATTAGTTTAGAATTTTTAAGAAAAGAAACTTTTTAAGTAGGGAGTTAAGTATTATTTTAAAGTAAAAGATGACTTATTTTATAACAAGGGCGAAGCTTCATTGAGGCCCGGGCCCCCCCCCCCCCCCCCCGTTTTTTGCGCAGTAGTGTAAATTTACCCGTTTTCGGCCGAAAATTTTTATATGTAGTGTAAGTTTAGCCTTTTTCGACCAAAAATTTGAGTCCCCCCCCTCTCGTTTGTGAAATTTTGTATATATTTTGAGCTCGCCACCCCCCCCCCCCCCCCCGGTTGCCTCAGCCCAAGCTTCGCCACTGTTTTATAAGCCCTTATTTTACATTATTTCAAAAAACTTCATAAAGCTATCTATTAAAAGAAGTATTGATAAAGGCTTTGTGTTTTAGGAAGATAAAATAAAATAGTTCTTAAGGTTTAAGAAAATACAAAGACACGCTACTGCAAATACAATTTTGATTGTTGCTAAAGTCCTTTCGTATATTTGTCACATGGCCCATAATAGTCTTGTCCTTTGCAATCATGTAATATAATCTCTTAAATTTAGGAAAATACGTTAAAATATACATATGATTGGTTAAAACAATTGTTAAGTTATATTTTTTTTCACAAATAAACATTGACTAAATGACACCTAAATAAGCACGGGTATTCCATACCATATGATTGGTTAAAACTATCTTAAGTTACATACTTGGTAATATTATGCGAACAAGGAAAACCAAAAAAATGAATGTGTAAACAAACCGAGCCTTTCGTGGTGTATTTGAGATTGACTCGTTAAAACATTAAAATGAGAGAAGCTTAAATGAGTTCAAGCCCAACTTGAACCCCGTTTGAAGCTCATTCGATAAAAGAGATCGAGCACAAGCTTTAAAAAATAACCAAACAATATAAATTTGTTACATGTATAAATTTTTAATCATAATATGCATAGATATAATTAAATATTTAAGCTGTTCAAAACAAAATTAAAATATTTAAACATTTATACCAAAAAATACTATTAATAAATAATAAACGAGTGAAAGCTTGAGTTTGAAAAGGTTATTAAAAGAGCCAAGGTCAAAGTAAATCGAACTATGGCTTCATTAGATAAGTTTACATGCATCTATAATTGATGTAAAAGAAACATGGGCCAAAACTGTTCTCGTGTTTAGACGTTGGCAGATTTTGTTTTCTAACTTCATAGTCTTGACAAGTAGGATGAGCACGGTACCGACCGGTACCGATACCGAAAATATCGATCCTGAAAATCGGAAATTCTTGGTACCGGTACCGGTACCGAAATATTCGGCTCGGTACCGGGATGGTACCGGTACCGAGGGTAAAAATTTAGGAAATACCGTTACCGTACCGATCTCGAAACTTAAAACTTTGGTACCGATTCGGTACCCATTTTGCTCATCCTATTGACAAGGGACTAACTTTATTGCACCATATCCAATTTCTTAGCCTAATCATCCCATCTTTATTTTGATGGAAAATGATGGGTTCGTTGAGAAAACAACGTGACAACAAACTAAAAATGTTAATTGAATGAAGAGTGATGATGATTAATTAGCTTGACAAGGACACTACAATATATATATAAAAAGTAGCTAATGTTATACACCCATCTTTTCTATTGTAACTAGGTATCAAACCCTGTCGTATTGCGGTGGTACAACAACGTGAGTTCAGTCAATACTGGTTAGGTTCGTAACGATAATGACACAAAATGTTATGTGGGTGGATCAAATTATATTTCTCATTAAATTCAAAACAATTATAATAAAGTGGAAGGTAAACGAGCAACAAGTTGTGCCGCAAACCCCTTTTAAATAGCAAAATCAATCCTACCAAAAACGAAGCTTTAAGACTTAGGAGCTAAAAAAGTATCATGAACAACATGCTGAACCCTGCTAAAAAAATTCAGCCTCCGGGGCCAGAAAACAAAATGGGAGAAACGCATGTTGATTCTCTAAACAAATTTTCTCGTGTTCAACAACTTTGTCTGATTCAGCCTTCAACGCAGATCAGCCTTTGGCTCACGTATTTCTCATTGTCTGCATGATCTTTTCTCATAATTGGTTTTTGCGAGATCTAGCTTTACCCCCTTTGTGGCATGATCTAGTTCTAAGCCTTAAAACAAATTCTGTTGGGACCCGGCATGCAAGACCAAGACCCTATTCTCTATTTTACGAGTTCATTCAAAACGTGATGTCTAGGTTGGTCCGAGGACTATTTCTTGCGAGTTCAATACCTAACCTAGGTCTATGGTCAAGTTTTCTATTTTCTAGCTCACAACAACCCGATCTAAAGTCTCACCAAGTTTCAAGTTGAACCAAGTTCGTTTAACCAACCTTTTAAACAATTACCAAACCATAAATGCGAGATGTAGGTTCTAACACTTTATCAAGGCCAATGTTTATACTTTATGAATCCTTGTGAGTTGTGACCCGATCTAGCATTCTATGGTTTTTACAAGCCAAGATCAACCATATAATTCAACCTTTAATCTGTTTCCTACTCGATTAAGATAAATAGATACCATCAGACCGCTTAAAAATATTCAATTCAATTCAATTTAAATTGAGGTAAATTCATAATCATTTTTAGCTTTTGTGATAGGATGGATACACATGAAAACATGTAAATCATATTTTGATTGTCTTACATCATAAAGATGGTACTATATAAGTTATTAATAATGAAACACATGAATAAACCCCAAGACACACATTCTACCTAATATGGTAACAATGAAATAAACACCAACAACAAATGCCTATAGTCTGTCTTTCTTTCTTTCTTTCTTTTTTCACACGTACCTAACCTAACACTCTCTGCGTGCTGGTCCATGTTTTATCTGCCACCGGCTACTTACTCTCTTTCTATATATATATATATATATATATATATATATATATATATATATATATATATATATTATATATATATATATATATATATATATAATATTATATAATTATCTACATATATATACATACATACATTGTATTTTCTGGTTAAATCCAGTTGTAGGCTCCAGCTGAAAAGAAAGAGGGCATCGTATACAATCGTACAGAAAGAAAACAATTGCCGATAATGTCGTTGAAGCCTCTGTGAAAATGAGACTTCAGCAGCATTGCTACATCATCAAGAAATGGCTTTGAAGGCAAATCCCATCTGGGTTTGTTGTAATCACTCTAATTCTCAATTGGGTATCCCTTATTTCTCCCAAAACAATAAAAAGATTCAATCTTTTAGTAGTTATAGGGTCAATTGTTCAAGTTCAAGATTCAAGAAATGGGAGTGCTTGGGGTTGAAATTGGCTCACCCTGTTGAAGATGATGAGAAGCCTTTGACTCCACCTGATTTGGGTTCAAGTGATGCAGATGGAAACATTGAAGAGACCCGGATCACTGAATCCAAAGGCTTTCATAAAGATTTGAATTCTTTACCGAGTAAGTTAACTTGCATTGTTCAAGATTGGTGTTCTTGTTTGGGGGTTTTGATGGGTTCTTGATTTGGGGTTGATTGGATTGGATTGATTTGGAATCTTGCATTGTTAAAGATGGTTTTTTTTAGCAAAAGATTTGTTGGTTTCTTGATTTAGGTCAATTAGGTGGGATTAATTTTGTTAATCTGTCCATCTGTTCCTCAGAAAGCTACAATTTTTTTGACTTTAGGTGTTTCTTTTAATTGTCTAAATTTGACTGATAGTTGTAACAGTTTGTTTACTGTAGCTTTGAATTATTTAACTTTTGGCTTTTCTTTTATATTGTAAAAAGGGGAAAACAACATTAAGCTTTGTTAGAATGACAGATTTTGGACAAACTTTAAAGATGTAATTTGTAAATGCTAAAAGGGAAAAACAGATTACGTACTTTTTGTTGATAATCATTCTGCAGGGGCAACATTCTTTTTTTTTGTAATCAATAAAAGTAAAGTTGAATAACCCCCCCCCCCCCCCACCCCCCCCAAAAAAAAAAAAAAAAAAAACCCTGTCTGAGTACTTTGCTTTAAAACAGGTGAGACATAGACATACAAGTGTACCAAACTTCCAACTTCAAATATTGATAGACATATTTTATGGACATTTCAAGATATGTTGGCGTTTACATTGATTTCTTGTGACATTGTATGAATAAAAATGGATTTTTGATGGAGTTGTTTTTTTTTATGTATATATATAAAGAATGATTTTAACTATCAAAATAACTTCTAGAGGGCATTGTTAAATTTAGGTGGATAGTTTTGGTACCTTTTTAGATTTAAACATTTAGTATCGAATATCGATAACTTCATAACGATTAACAATTAGTTGTGTTGTTATATGTGGAGTATTTCTGAACCAAGCATATACTATTTTCTTGTTTTTGTATCTTGTAATCGTCTGCCTTTGACTTTGATTGTCACACTTGTATCCAAAGAAACTAAAATTAGTTACTTATATGTATACACACTTTTAACCGCAATTCTTATTATATACATGGTAGCTATTGTAACTTTTGAGTAAATCTTTCCTTTTGCTTAAAAGAATAAACTGATTCATGTCAACTGTAAAATTGAAAGTGGTGGTTTGACTTTCAAAGTCGTATGTTTTAATAATGCATTTGTAATTGCAGAGCCCTTATCGGCTACAGATCTTGTCTCTTCTAGTAATGACGGTTCAAAGGTCCGAGTTGCTTACCAGGTAATTACATGATTATTTTATATAAGTAAATCACTTTTTCCTTATTAAGTTTCAGTTTTCTTGGTTACTTTAGGGCTTACCAGGTGCATATAGTGAATCTGCTGCTCTTAAAGCATACCCAAAATGCGAAACCGTTCCATGTGACCAATTTGAATCTGTCTTCAAGGTATCATTTTTTTATCTTGTTCTATAATTATTTGGTTCGTGTAAGCATGAAATCTAATAAACTGAATTTATTTTATCGGTGGGTTAAATGTTGAAACAGATTATTTTAGCACGGGTAAACACCGACCATATCGGTCCGGTTCACCGGTTGACCCGCATATACCTTTAAGAAATATAATAATAATAATAATAATAACTAATTATGTTTATATGATTACTTAATAATATAAATCTTTAAATAAAAGAAATTAGGACGCTGTATGCATTAAAAGTACTATTCTGGCTACTTTTAACCCGCTTGACTTGTTCCTCTTTTAGCTAAAAAACTATTTTTTTGACTCATTTAGGTAATATGCAACCCAATTTGTCACCTGTAAAGGAAATACAAATATATATATATATATATATATATATATATATATATATATATATATTTAGAGGATTTTTTATTACTTATGAGTATACTAATTAAAACTTACAAAAGTATGAAACAATGTAACAAAATTAAGCATGTAAACGAACCGAGCATTCAGAACTGTTCGCTGGGAAGTTCGTTTCTTTAATAAAAGAACAAACTTGATCCAAAAAAAATTGTTCATTTAGTCATGCAAATGAACATGAACACATGTCTGTTCATTTATGTTCATGAATGTTTGTTCATTTAAGTTTGTTTATGTTAGTTCTTTTACATTCATTATTATATTCGTTGAACTTTTTTGGCCCGTTATAACATAATATAGTTTTAGTAATTTTTTAGGACCGTCGCATTGTTCTTCACATTTTACTTTTAATTAGTTTTAGCTTAGTTATGCCCGTTCATTCTTGTTCATTCGTGAACCGTTCTGTTAAAGTTATTTATGAACACGAAGATGCTCCGTTCGTGTTTATTCGGTTCGTTAACATGCCTAAACAAAATTGTTGATGCGTTTATTTAAACTCAGGCGGTTGAATTATGGTTGGTAGATAAAGCAGTGCTCCCAATAGAGAACTCGGTAGGCGGAAGTATTCATAGAAATTACGATTTACTCCTTCGTCATCGACTTCATATTGTTGGTGAAGTTCAGTTAGTTGTTAATCATTGCCTCTTGGGTGTCCCGGGAGTAAGAAAAGAAGAGCTAAAGCGCGTTTTAAGCCACCCTCAGGTTTACTTCAAAACTTGAAATTACTTGTTTACCCTTCACCAGTAATTGATATGATGTACATAATTATTATATTATAGGCACTTGATCAATGTGAGATTGCATTGAACAAATTAGGTGTTGTTAAAGTTAGTGCTGAAGATACTGCTCTTGCAGCTCAGGTAAGTTATAAATTAAATACATTATTTATTGCTTTATTTTTTTTTCAGTTCTTTACATGTTTTTTTATGTTTTAATAGATTGTAGCCTCTGAAGGCGTTCGAGAGACCGGAGCAGTTGCAAGTTCTCGAGCTGCAGAAATATATGGACTTGATATTCTAGCACAAAAAATCCAGGTGCCACCTAAATATTATCTTTCCCATGCGAAAGTGTTATATAATAAAATCACATTTATTAATAAAATGATTTATGAGTTTTTATCTCATATAACTCTTTCTATGTCAACTTTTTTTTTCAGAATGATTTAGATAACGTTACACGTTTTCTAATACTAGCAAGAGAACCTATAATACCGGGAACAGACAAACCTCATAAGGTAAAAAAATCAAAGAAAAAACTAACCTTTTTTTTATCTTTTAAAATTCTTATTAATTCCAAAAGTGATTTCTCTTTTTATTTTTTATTTTCAAGACGAGCATTGTATTTACATTAGAAGAAGGCCCAGGTGTGTTGTTTAAAGCATTAGCTGTGTTTGCTCTAAGAGAGATTAACTTATCAAAGGTAAGTTCTTTATTCTACCCTTCATTTTGAAGCATTCATTTTAGAAAACATTAAGGACTATTATGAAATGTCTAAGATGCCCCTCTAAATTTTTTCCAAGATCGAGAGTCGACCGCAAAGGAAACGTCCACTGAAGATTGTTGATGATAGCAACAAGGGTAGTGCCAAGTGAGTGCAATTATAATTAAAGGGAAATTTTAAAACTTTAGTCAATGTGAAAATTCAAATATTAAAACTTCACATTTGACTTTCACAGATACTTTGACTACCTGTTTTACATTGATTTTGAAGCTTCGATGGCTGAGCCTCGTGCTCAATATGCTCTAGGACATCTACAGGTACATCTTTTGTACTTCATATACTAGGTGGCAATTTTGACTCTTTTACTTGAAACAGGCTTTTTTGGGTTGTATTCTATCTCCAATGCTCAAACGGGTAAAATTAAAAAAAAAAAGTTATAAAAAAAGGAGCACGACCAACATATTTATTTGTGTATTAACACATTTTTATACTTATTTTAAGCGGGTTGATGGGTTGATTTGTTTAACTAAATGGCTAACCTGAACACAACCCATTTGAGTAACCAGGTTAAACCGAACACAACCGCTTTATAAAATGGCTTAGAATTGACAACCCGGATGTTCAATTGGTTTAATTGCGTTATAACTTTATAATATAGACCTAAAAATTCATACCCGAGATGTGAAACTACTTATTTGTAACTTTTGCAGGAATTTGCTAGATTTCTTCGTGTTCTTGGCTGCTATCCGATGGATACGACTCTATAGGTCACAATTTAGCCCCATCATTTTATATGCCACAGTGTCAGATTCGTCAACCATATTGGAAGAGATTAAAACATTAAACAAGGCTTTTGACAAGTCAGATGAATCAAATCCTTTTTATTTAGTTCTTCTCGTGTTATTTTCATTTGCGGTGGTCGTTACACAGCAAAGTAAATTCCATAACCAAAACCGAAACCGCTTCTTTATTGTTATTATTATTGTTTTGTTTTTGTGTATTTTGAGGAAGAAGAGTAGTTAAAAATCTCATGCATAGTTGTGATA
This sequence comes from Bidens hawaiensis, assembly GCF_021521415.1. NCBI lineage: Eukaryota > Viridiplantae > Streptophyta > Magnoliopsida > Asterales > Asteraceae > Bidens > Bidens hawaiensis. The sequence goes on from NW_027493598.1 coordinate 110,345, forward strand.
CTGGATTCTTTACATTACAATGCACTTGGTTCATAACTTGTAATATTATTATGCATTTGTGGAGTTGTTTTGAAGCAATAGGTTAGGCTGTCTGTTGACAAATGAAGTAATAGTTGACTTTTTAGCCAATTTGTTGACTTTTAAAGTCAAACAATACTAAGGACAATTTGAATAACCAAGTTATTTGAATTTATAGAAACAAGTGTTAATGACTTCGACCATATTCCATATACCACCTCAAATGGAATATTGTTGTTTTGTATGTTTAAAATATTCAAATGGTAATTTACAGATAAGCCTTCTATTTTATCAATGTGTATGATATAAATGGCCTTGACACCTCATTCAATCTGTACAAATCTCATATTTAATTTAACCACATTACATTGTGTGCTTGGCTTTTGGAATCATTTCCAACTTTAAGCGTCTTCATTTTCTAATAAATTTTTATTTAGATGCTTTCTTATGAATACCTCTAATAATTGTGACAAGAGTGATATGACAAGGAAATGATAAGACATAGTAAGTTGAAAAATTATGTAGATGATAAAACTCCTTACAACTATAACATGTTATAGAAAGTGCGCTAAACACCCAATTAATATTATGATTAAAAAACAAAATGTAGCCCAAGACTCTTATAATAACATTCTAGGACTAATCATTATTCATCTTTTTCCAAGAACAAACTGTCGACATCAACGTCTTCGACACGCATAAAAGACAATGAAAGTCTCTAACATCAATCAAATCTATGGATTCCGAAAAGGGTTGATTCAATTTGTAGCCACAAACACGTCTTTTGCAGCAACTATAAGGAAGAGTCTCATCATGACCAAGATCAAGCTGCGGGTCATTTCATGGTGAACATAATCAGCCAGAATCTCTTCAATCCCGTTATTTATATGCCAAAATAAAGCAAGATTTGGTAAGAAAGTTGGAGAGACCGTCGAGCTCAGGCCCAGTTTAGTAGCCTGCAAATATTTAAAAAAAAAATATTATTGCTTAAAGCCTTAAATAAAATAATTTGGAAGGTTTTATGCATTAAAAATACACATTTGGAAATTTAAACCTCTTAGACCCACCAATATGACTCGTTTCTTGTAACTTTTTAGTTTACAAACATAACCCATCACTCATTGACCCATTCACTAGAAAATGAGTCAAATTTACCAACTCTAATTGGAAATGAGAATGAAGTTTTGGGTTCATATTCTTCCACTATATTGTAATCAGTAAGGGGTATTTTAGACATTTGACAAATAGCTAGTTCATGGGATTGAATTTCAGTAACAAATTGAAAGGGTTTTATAGTTTTATGCATTAAAAATGCCCTTTGGAAACTTTAGACCCACCATACGACCCATTTCTTGTAAAATTTTAATTTACCCTATTCGACTTGTTAAGAGATTAAACATAACCCAAATCAACCCATTATAAGAAAATGGGTCGAAATTTCCACTTCTAACCGTATTTGATAAAGATATAATTCCATATGTTCAACTAAGTTGTGAAGGGTATTTTAGGCATTTCACAAATAGATAGTTCATGAGATCCGATTTCAGTATCAAATTGGAAGGTTTTATGCATTAAAAATATGATTCAACTATATTGTAATCAGTAAAGGGTATTTTAGACATTTGAAAAATAACTATTTCATGGATGAAGTGTCAGTAACAAATTAGATTTTGTGAGCAATTATATTACAACGAGAAAATTGGCTGAGAAATAAGTTCTGTAATTAGAAAACAAAAGTTTAAGGACACTACCTGTGGAGCGTTTACAACGGGTGTACTTAAAGCACTTCCAAGTACAGCACCGGATGCAGTGAAATAAGCAGGGCCATTGTGTACCCCTTTGACCGACGTGTTGACCACCTTCTCTATTTTAGCAGGTTCTGTTACAAAAATTGATTTTATAACTGAATAAATAGAATTTTATAGTAAAAAAATTTACAAAATAACATTAAACATAACTGAAAAAATTCAAAAAATCGTATGGATCGTAACAACGTACCACTATATGTAGAAAAAGATCTAATCCACTTCTGGGTTGAAAAACCTGTTTTAAAAGACGATACGTCCCTGTGCCACACAAATTGTTGTGCAGAAATGTCAGCTTTGCATGTTAGTTACAAAGGATTGTTTGGATGTGCGTTTTAATAAACGTACTGTCTAAAATTCCAACAATTATTTCTTTCTACAATTAACAAATACTATAAGTTTTGCTTGTTACGGTTGGCATGTGACTAAAAGTCTAAAACTAATATCCAAAATTGATCATTAGACACCCAATAACCAAATAATTATTTCATATCGCATATCCAAACACCCGTAATATAAAAAATAAATAATAAAAATAAAAAGAATGAAACATGTACATCCTTCACTTTCATGTTGACAAAAACTTTACCTCAAGGGTTCTGAACAAACAGGAGCACCTGCAATCATTCAAGTAATATATTATGATATTATCTACTACTGTGTTAATAAATTCATGATTTTAATCATACCTTGATGAAATTCCGGTACTAGTTGTGACCTTTTTCCAAATTGCTAGCACAATTGTGTGACAAAAACAAGAAGTTTTATAAGTCATAATCACATAGCAACTTATAAAAAAAACAAAATTGACTGCTAAAATAGTAAAATATAGAAATGATAAAATTTACTTAACTAGCTTTGCCTAATGGCCGTGTGAAATGAATAATCTAAAGAAACATAATAAGCTAGAGACAATTAACTACCTCGAACATTGGGATACCGGCAGCATATCCTCGTGATGTGCATCCCGCTAATGCAGGCGAAGCTCTCTCCAGTGATTGTGCAATACCCTATTAACAACTTAACTTATTATGTGATAAAAAAAATAGATGAATTATGCTCAGTTCTACACAAGAATTACAGCTATATACAAATATGTCTATCATCTAGATAAGATGATCATGAAATATTCTTAAGCATTAGCTTAGGCCAGCAAACGAACCGAACGTTCAGTGAAATGCTCATGAACTGTTCGTTTATGTTCATTTATTAAACGAACAAACATGACACCATTTTCGTTCATTTATGTTTGTGAACGTCATTTATTTTTGTTTATGTTCGTTTACATATTAATAGAAATAATTAAATATTATTTGTAAATTACAAATTATATCACCCTAAAATCTAATCATCTACTTTTGGATGAATCATCTACTTAATGTCTTATATTTGTTCGTTTGTGTTCATCCAAGTATGTTCCTTTATGTTTGTTTGTGTTTGTTTACGTTTGCTCATATATGTTCATTTATGTTCGTGAACTGTTCGTTTGGATTTTAAATGAACAAACATAAACAAGCACAAACATGTTCAGTTTTTAAACGAACGAACATGAACACAAATATTTGTCCAATTAAGTGTTGATGTTCGTTCGGTTCGTTTACGATATACTTGCTGCATCCACCAACAATTATGTTTCTAATTAGCAACTTCAAAAGCTAAAATATGTTTTTTCAGAGGTAACAAACAAATTATCAAAAATAACGAAACCTTGGGAAATAAAATAATCAAAGCACACATACATTATTTGCCAGAGAAGAAGAACAGAGAGCTAACGCTTTCCGCCTGATGGTTGCACTCATCATCATCCTTATAACTAACCTTCATCAACATTAACATAAGTCACAAAAACCAAACACAACTTTGCTTTGAAACAATCATATTTGTTGTTAACATCAAACATTTATTGAATCCAAGTTTTGATCTTACAAGGGTTTTTGCTAATACGAATGAATCTTGGATTTAAATCTAGTGATTTAGGGTTCGTAACATCAACAGTCTAAATCACCTAACCATCTGGGTTAATTTCAAGAATCAATTGGACATAGCGTAAACACAATGAATCAATAGAACCTGAGTGGATCTTACCTTACCTGGGTTAATTGGGATGAACAAGAACTGGTGATTAATTGATAATTGAGTGACTGCACGGTCTATTCTTCTTTTTTATACTACAGGACAAATAATTACTCTTACTAGTTTTTTTCTTCTTTTTTTAATAATTACCGAAGAAAACCCACTTCTCAAAATTGCGGTAAAACTTGATGATTTCGTATTCGAACCAGCGACCTTTAAATTTCTAGCCCAAGTCTCATTTCTCTCCAGTACCAGTACCAGTACCAGTACCAGTACCAGTACCAGTTGAGCTAAAACTCATTATAATCTCTAAATTATAAGGTCATGAGAAATTTTATAAATTTGTGCTCGGCTCGTTTATTATTATTATTTTTTTAATTTCCATTGTGTGTTGGTCACCATTGTTAGTAAAGACGAAAGAAGTGGTGGAACATAACCAATGGTGGTTCAAACCTAGAACTCAGAACAACGTTTTGAAATGATGAGTTTTGCAACACTAACTGGTAAAAGTTGGGTGCTGTTTAGGCGATAATACTCGAGAAAAAAAATAGTAAAAGGGTATCGAAGGTTTGCATACTTGAGAACATTCAAGAAATCAAGTTTTGATTTTGAATGTGTGCCTTCTTTTATACGGAACCATTAACAACGACATCTAGTCAAGTTTGGACACTTGCATCGAACTTAGACCATGTGATTGAAAGTATAATGAGAAACGGGAACACTCAACTCTTTAAAAAATCAACAACACACATAAAGAAATCACGGAAGAAAAAGTGAATGGAAAAGGACAAATAAAAATTACAAAGCAAAAAAAAAAGAAGAGCCTATTGACACCTTTCCATTTACCATTCTTAACTTTTCCTTTTAACAATTAATTACATATCAACTAACTTTTAAAAATCTGCAAACACATTTGTTTAGTTTTTTTTTATAAACATTCCGACATAATTTTACTAAATACGAAGGTCTTGATAAATATATGTTTTTAAGTGTGATTTCGATACAACATTATTGGTTTTTTTATATATTTTAAATAAACATAAACAATTTAATAAAATAATTGATTTATGTTGGGTTAGGTTAAATTGAGATTGTGAATGAGAATGAAAATATAAATTAGCCCACTTATGGTTTGTTAGTCCAAATTTAACAGCTTTCAAGTCCATATTAACAAATTTATGCATAAATAAGTATATGATACCATATTGCCCATAATTTGGTAGCGATTGATAATTTGATATGTAGGAATGAAATAACCTATTGGGAGGAAATTAAAAAATGTCTTTCGTTGATTTATGGAATTAAATGATCAAGTATCTAGTTCATTTCATCCCTAAAATATACCCGAATTTCATTCCATCCATCTTCATGTTTAATTTTTTTTTTCATTTCATCCCCTTTTTCACCCTACATCCATCACCACCGCCACGGACCATCGCTATCACTGTTAGCCACCCACCATCGTCAGTCGTCCGCCACTGCCATCAACCATCTCCCCCACTGTATGGTTTAACCACGTACAAATAATAACGTGTTAAGAGCATCCACAATAAGGAGACACAAAACACAAAAAAACATGCATACTCAACTGCGGCATCATAAAAATACTATTATTTGAACCACTTAAAACTCACCCAACAAGGAATGTTGAAAACACCCATTAAAATCGTCACATTATCACCGCATTTTACATTTTTTTAAAATTTTATTCAACATCTGGCCCCACCATCTACAAAAGAACCTTGTCTTTTTATAGTTTTTATGAAAAAATGTGTGAAAAATGACTAATAATATAAGAAAACTAATGACATGAGCAAACTAGTTTAATATAAGAAAACTAATGACATGAGAAAAAAAAATGCATCCATGAAAACACATTTGTGAATGCTCTAATCAATATAGACCAAGTCCAAACACGTACAAACCTTTCAAAACATTTAACTTGTATAATTTAGTCTTTACTTAATCTAACATTAACAAACCGATTATAATATTTTAAAACATGTTGAATAGTCCTCTATGTTACTAACCAACTCCATATTAATTTGACTGAACTTTAGGACAACTTTATAAAATGCAAATTTAATAATATATTTTGGTAACGTCATGGTGGCGTCTAGTCTCCGGCAGCTCTTGTAGTCAGCCGGTTATGGTGTTAGGTAGAAGTGCCAGGGACAAAACTGGAAAATGGATATCCAATTTTATAACGGAATCCATAATATTTAATTCCAAATTAGTCAACAACTGCACGTTTTATAATTACAGTTTACACATTATTCGGCTTTAGAATCCCAAAACACATCGAAATAAATTTTAATTTTAATAATTAATAAAAATGTCGATTGCTAAGAAAGGGTTTCAACAATACCTGTTACAGCTTCAACAACATCCTTTAAGAACAAAGGTACTTATTTTTATAAAAAATTGAAATGTGTTATCTTTATTTTTATGATTTATCAACAGGGATTTAAAAAAAAAATTTAATTTCGCTATTTTAGTTGAATCAAGAACTGGGTTTTGTTTATTTTAATGATTTATGAACTGGGTTTTTTAATTTTTTTTTTAATTAATTTTGTGTTTTTTTAGTTGAATCAAGAACTGGGTTTTGGGATTCTTGATTAATAATGAATTAATTTTTTTTTGTTTTAATGAATTATTCTCATCTTCTTTATTTAGATGTGTCAAAAATTGGGTTCCAATATGTAGAAACATAGATATTACATCAATATAGCAGGTAGGCGGGCAACAAGTTGCGCCGCCACCCCTTTCTGAATTGCAAACCCTAACCTGCTAAAGACATACCCCTGCCCCTTTGGAGTCGACACATTGCTATGCACAACCTGTTGGACCCTGGTTAGAAAACGGATAGCTTCCGGTGCCAAGGAGCCAAATGTATCAAAAGCCAGAGGGACAAAAACATGTTGGTTCTCTTCGCAGGCTTTAGCATGTTTCTCTACCTTCTTCGTTTCAGCCCTTTTCATTGCTTGCCCAGCTACAAACCCATTATCCCTCAAACCAGCTAAGGGAGATACCCCTGTGAGGTCAACACAAGCGTGTTTTCCCCCGGCCCAACCAAAGACGAGCAAATCTGCCGGTCGTAGAGTGGATCTCCCTTCCGTGGGGTCTGTAAGGAAGTTTACGGGGGCTTCCTTTTTAGTTGATATCCCAGCTCGCCTTAAGATGTCCCAAAGAACGTCCCGCACCCAATAATGTCGGTATTTGAACCCAGGCATCTCCTTGCAATGAACCGCATGCTCTCCGAATTTATCCAGGCAGGCCTTACGGCAGATCGGACATGTTTCGTCTTCTGGGTACATTGGGACCATCAAACGGTACTTAAGAATGGCCCTATACTCGACCGCAGACATGCTTTGGCCCAAGCCATCAATCGGGATAACGGTCAGAAAATCTTGGGCATGAGGACCTTGTAAGCATTCAAAAACCGCCTTCTGTCGAGGGGACAATCCAAAAACTTCTCCCAGGCTCTGAGCGATTTTTCCAAAAAGGGCATTCGCCAAAGTTTTTTGAGGCTTTGGTGGGGCGGTGTCCATATTAGAGAAACCGCCAATGTTAAAGTCTGGGAGAGCGCCATTTAGGCGTTCCAGGGCCTGCACGTAGTCTGGGTCCAGGTCGACAACTCCGCTATTCCTTAAGATGTGATTCTGTAGCTTCCAAGACTGAGCCCTCGACGCTACAAAAGCGTAAACCCCAACATCATGAGCCGAAAGAAGGCCTAAACCCCCTAAGCTCATCGGTAAAGATGCAAGTCGCCACTGAAGATCACCAAAGAACGGGCCTCCACATACAACTATGTCTTCGATGGCTTCTCGTAGCCCCTTATCAAAACATGAATTATGAAATGGGTTTTGTTCTTTTTGAATCAAGAACTGTTTTTTTTTTCTGTTAATTTTGTGTTTTTGGATGAATCAAGAAATGGGTTTTTGGATTCTTGATTAATAATAAATTGGGTTTTTTTTTTGCTGGAATTATGTACTGAAATTTTGCATGTTTTAGGCTTTGACGGCCGGAGTTTTATCGGCGATCAGTGATATAGTGTCTCAAAAGCTTTCCGGCATCCAGAAATTGCAAATTCGGCGACTTATTCTAAAAGTGGTATGATCTGATCGTGTTTTATGTTTGAATTTGATTGAATCTTTTGATGTTTGGATGATTTGAATCTGATCTAGTGTTTGACTTTTTGTTAAATTTGAAGTCAACGCGTTGACTTTTATTCACACAAGTAGTTGGATTATTATTTGTCAAAAAAAGAAGAGTATTTGGTTTATCATATGAGCAGTATGATGTCAAATCAAGTCTACTCACTATGTCTATAGGTGTCGTATGATAGGACGAAAAAATGGTAATACGGATCATATGACACTGGTCACATCATATGGGTCATATGATTTGCCCCCTCATATGAGCCATATGGCCATTTTTCACCTATTATATGACATGTATGGACCATACGATCCATATGAAACGTTAGTGGTGTTTCACAAACTTCGTGCGTCCTTTATATGGATATAAGAGGCCAGGGAGCCATTCAGATAATGTGTCAGTAGTGTTTGTATAGCTCTAGCATTGAAATAATCTTGAGGTGTAATGCGTTAGAATCGTGCTCATCTTTGTTTGTTTAAAATTTTGTTTAACAAATCATATATTAAAATATTCTCCCCCAAAGTTCAAATATGTAGTAAATTTGGACATTCTTGTGCTCAAATCACTTGAAATTAAGTTGGAACTTGTTAGCTAATAAACAATAGTTGAGGGGGTTAAATGTAATTTTTAGATTGTTCAAGGGTCAATCGTGTATTAGTTGAACGAATTAGTTGTTCGTTAGTCGTTGTCAGTTGTATAACTACCCTGGTTGTTAATGAGATGATTTGGGAATTTTCCTTTCTTCTCTGAATTTCTATGTTCTTACAATTTGCAGCTAACAAATTGGTATCAGAGCTACCGATTCTCGGAGTTCTGTGTTCAATTCGATCACATCTTCGTTTGTTTCGTTTTAAATCGAGAAATTGATCATTTGTTCGTTCAGTTTCATTCAATTCTGTCTGATTTCTTTCATTTTTTGACCTAATTGATCAATTTCAATCTTATTCGTTTCATTCCTAAATCCCTAATTCGTTTCTGCCCTAAATTTGACCTAAATTGTTGTCTACCCTAAATTGATCACCATTCGATCAGTTTCCCTAAGAATTCCATTCAAATTTGTTTCAATTCGCTCTAGTTGATCAATTGCTTGATCAATTTCACCTAATTCTATGATGACTCGTAATCAAACGATGGAGCAACGAGTTCAAGAACATGACCAGACTTTGATTCGTTTAGAATCTGCTGTAAACAAGAATCTCACAGAGTTAGATGGTTTCAAAACATTGGCGCTTCAAAATGCTGTAAACATTTCTTCCATGAAAATACAGTTAGAGAATCAAATGAATGAAATTCTTAAGAGCATTCAAGGTATGAACAATGGTCAACCGAATCAGACTGACAATTATGATAGAGGACCAGTGGGTTCTACAAACCATACACAGTTCAATTCCTATCATAACAGTCAAAATCGTTTAACGAAAATGGAATTCCCAAAGTTTAATGGTGAAAACATTGAAGGTTGGCTGTGTCGAGTGGAGCATTTCTTTGAAATTGATGCTACTCCTGAACATTTAAAGGTTCGTTGTGCTATTGTACATTTGGATGATATAGCACTGTTATGGCATCGGTCTTTTGTTAGATCAAGGGATGGTAGTATTGAGGGAATGTTATGGCCTGAGTATAGGGGGTTTATAACATCAAGATTCGGATTGGTACTTAATCAGAATGCTATAGCTTCTTTGGCAGATTTGAAACAAACAGAACAGCCTCTTAATGAGTTTTGTAAAGAATTTGACTTAGCCTTGACAAGGGTAAGTATTTGTGAAGAATATGCAATTAGTTTGTTTCTTAGAGCTGTTAAACCTGAGATAGGAACCCTGTGAAACTGATTAGACCTAAGAGTTTACCCGAGGCTTACATGTTGGCGAGAGTTCAGGATGATAACAATTTTGTGGCTCAAAGTCATAAGCCTAAACCTATTAGATCTTCCTATTATTCATCTTCTACTCCTAAAACTACAGATTATGGTAATAGAGGATTTAGTAGTGCCAACATTCCTTTGTTGCCTGCACCACCTATTAGGCCTAAACCAATTAGTTCAAGAAAATTGTCTCATAAAGAAATAGAAGAGAAGAGGGCAAAGGGTGAATGTTTTGGGTGTAATGAGAAATACACCCCTGCACATGTTTGCAAAAATAAACAACTCTTTTCCATAGAGTTATTTGCAGAAGAATATGAAGAAAGGGAGCTCAATGAAATGTTCATACAACCTGCACAAGAACCACATATTTCTCTCAATGCTATTATGGGTATGCCTTCTTTCTCTACTATGAGGATACAAGGGTCAATTGGAACTAAGCCTTTACAAATTCTAATTAATTCTGGGTCAACTCATAATTTTCTAAACTTAGATTTGGCATTGAAGTTTAAATGCCCAATCAAAAGTGTTAGTGAGTTGAACATCACCATAGCAGATGGTAATAAGATGCCTTGTACTAAGTTGTGTGAGAACTTTAAGTTGATGATGCAAAGAAATTGGTTTACAACCGATGCCATGCTTATTCCAATAAGTAGTTATGACATGGTTTTGGGGGTGCAATGGTTGCAGACTCTCAATGATATTAGTTGGAATTTTAAGAAGTTGACAATGAAATTCAAGGTGGGAGATCAGTTATTTGAGCTTAAGGGTATTGGTTCTAATAGCATGACTTTATGCTCTTCTGACAAAATGAGTACTTTGTTGTGCAACACTAAAGATGTGGCCTTGGCTCAACTGTTCGGTTTACAAACCTTCACTGCAGAATCATTTCAGCATGAAACTGTGGTCAGTGATCATACTTATAATCCAGCTTTAGCTAATCTCTTACAAAAATATGAAGATGTCTTTTCTGTTCCTACTCCATTACCTCCTAAACGGGGCTGCGATCACAAAAACATTTTGAAAGATGAAAATATAACCATTTGTGTTGGAGAAATTAACACAGGAGTTATTAGAAACCGGCATTGTCAGAAATAGTCAGAGTGCGTTTGCTTCCCCTGTAGTGCTTGTTAAGAAGAAAGATGGTACTTGGAGATTCTGTGTTGACTACAGGAAACTAAATGAGGCAACTGTTAAAGACAGATTTCCAATTCCCTTAATAGAAGAGTTACTAGATGAATTGGGTAGTGCACATGTATTCTCTAAGCTGGATTTAAGGGCCGGATACCATCAGGTAAGAATGAATGAGAATGACATCCATAAGACAGCTTTTAGAACTCACCAGGGTCTCTTTGAATTTGTAGTTATGCCTTTTGGGCTAGCTAATGCTCCTGCTACTTTCCAATCTATGATGAATGCTACATTCAAATCATTGATGAGAAAAACTACTCTAGTATTTTTTGATGATATACTAGTGTATAGTCCTACAATGGAACAACATCTCATTGATTTAGAACAAGTATTGGCTTTACTTAGAAGGGATTGTCTCTATGCAAAGAAGTCTAAGTGTTCATTTGCAGGGGCAAATGTGGAGTATTTGGGGCATATTATCTCTGGTAAAGGAGTTCAAACCGATCCTAAGAAAATTATAGCTATTCAACAATGGCCAATTCCATTAAATCTCAAACAATTGAGAGGTTTTTTGGGTTTAGCCGGCTATTATAGGAGGTTTATAAGATCTTTTGGAGTGTTGGCTAGACCACTCACAGATCTTCTTAAAAAAGATGGTTTCAGTTGGAATGAAGCAGCCCAGTCTGCTTTTGATTAGTTGAAAGTGTCCCTCACATCAGCTCCTGTTTTAAGCCTTCCTGATTTTTCAAAACCATTTGTGGTAGAAACCGATGCTTCTTCTAAAGGATTGGGAGCTGTTTTAATGCAAGAAAACCATCCTATAGCTTTTATCAGTAAAGCCCTATCCACTAAACAACAAGCTTTGTCAGTTTATGAGAAAGAATTATTGGCTATTATAATGGCTGTTAAGACTTGGCACCGTTATTTAATCACCAAGAAATTCCTTATCAAGACTGACCAAAAAAGTTTAAAGTATCTCTTAAGTCAAAAGATAACCACTCCTTTACAGCAAACTTGGTTAGTTAAATTGATGGGCTACACTTATGAGATTACTTATAAAAAAGGTTCAGAGAATGTGGTGGCTGATGGGTTGTCCAGAGTACATGGTATGGCTCTATTTGAAATAGGAATGAGTTCTGTAAATCCTTTATTATTGGATAGAATAAAAGCTTCTTGGCAGCATGATACTCACTTGCAGGCTATTATCTCTAAACTGGAACAAGGTCACCAAATTCCTCAGGTAACATGGGATGGGACATTACTTAAGAGGAAGAATAAACTATGAGTGGGTAATGATGAGCAGTTAAAAAAAGACATTTTACAACTGTTTCATGCTTCTCCAATGGGAGGGCATTCTGGGTATTTTCCAACTTTGCAAAAGATCAAAGCTTTTTTCTATTGGAAGGGATGTTATAAACAAGTTTTTACCTTTGTTAAAGAATGCTCTCTGTGTCAACAAGCAAAATATGAGCCAATAGCCACTCCGGGTATGTTGCAGCCACTACCAGTCCCTACTCATGTGTTTACAGACATTTCTATGGACTTTGTATCTGGGCTGCCAAAGGTGCAAGGTAAGGATACTGTATTGGTGGTTGTAGACCGCTTAACTAAATATGCTCATTTCATTGCACTTGCTCATCCTTTTAATGCATCTCAAGTGGCTACTGCATTTTTGGATAATGTTTGTAAACTACATGGGTGTCCTATGACTATAGTCTCTGACAGAGATCCTATATTTCTGAGCCAATTTTGGAAAGAGTTTATGCGGTTGCAAGGGGTTCAGTTAGCATATTCTACTGCCTATCATCCTCAGAGTGATGGACAAACTGAGGTATTGAATAGGTGTTTAGAGACCTACTTAAGGTGTATGTGCATGCAGTCTCCTAATCAGTGGCTTAAATGGCTCAGTTTAGCCGAATGGTGGTATAATAGTACTTATCATTCATCACTAAAAATGAGTCCTTTTGAGGCTTTGTATGGGTTCCCTCCTCCTATACACATTCCTTATGTACCTTATGATACTAGTGTGGAAGCTGTGGAATCATTCCATCAAGATAGGGAAGTGATGATCACTAACCTAAAGCATAATTTGTCTCAAACAAGGAACATGATGAAACAATATGCAGATAAAAAAAAGGAGTGAAAGGCAGTTTGAAATTGGCGATTGGGTGTACCAAAAATTGCATCCTTTTGTTCAAAATTCATTGAGAAAGATTAAGCATTCTAAATTGGGTCCCAAGTATTTTGGGCCTTTTTTGATCGTAGAGAAAATGGGTACGGTAGCTTACAAATTGGACTTACCAGTGGAGACGCAGCTACACCCTGTATTTCATGTGTCCTTATTGAAACCAGCTTATGGCCACCATCAGCCTTCCATTCCATTGCCTACTGGTCCAAGATTTTTGTTGCAACCTCGTTCGATTGTTGACCGTCGGTTGGTTCGCAAGCGTAATCGTCTAGCTACACAGGTGCTGGTTCACTGGCAAGGCCTACCGTTGGAAGATGCTACTTGGGAAGATTTAAATGAGTTTGAATTACGTTTTCCAGAGTTTAATTCTTGAGGACAAGAATTTGTTTTGGGGGGGAAGTTTTGTTAGCTAATAAACAATAGTTGAGGGGGTTAAATGTAATTGTTAGATGGTTCAAGGGTCAATCGTGTCCGAATGTATTAGTTGAACGAATTAGTTGTTCGTTAGTCGTTGTCAGTTGTATAACTACCCTGGTTGTTAATGAGATGAACAGCTATGATTTGGGAATTTTCCTTTCTTCTCTGAATTTCTATGTTCTTACAATTTGTAGCTAACAGAACTGATTCATGTATACACGGATTCATTGCTATGCAGGTTTTGGGGTGCGCGTATCTTGGACCGTTTGGGCATTTCTACCACATGCTATTGGAGAAATTGTTCAAGGGCAAAAAGGACTCGTCAACGGTTGCCAAGAAGGTATTCCTTTAACCTCTAAAATTTGAATACATGTATAAATGGTAGTTATGTGATGGACTGATGGCTAATTGGCGGTTTCATATACAATTTCAGGTGGTGGTTGAACAATTAACATCAGGTCCATGGAACAACTTGATGTTTATGCTCTATTACGGGCTTGTTATCGAGGGTATGTTCTTCTTACTGCAAGTCTGCTAGTGCCATTATTACTTTTGAATAATTTTGTATTAATAATATTCATGTTAAAAATTCTATCTTAATAACATTCATGATAAAAATTCTAATGCATCCCCTCAAAGTTTACTTTCATAATAATATTCATGTTAAAAATTCTAATGCTCTATTACGGGCTTGTTATCGAGGGTATGTTCTTCATACTGCTAGTCTGCTAGGGCCATTATTAGTTTTAAATAATTTATTATTATTATTTTTCATGTTAAGAATTCTGTCATAATAATATTCATGTTTAAATTTTGAGTCCGTCACTGATTCAAGTATTTCAAGTTATAAAATAACTTATGTTTATGTCACGTACGTTATGCGCAGGAAGACCATGGATCCAAGTAAAAACTAAAATCAAGAAGGAATACCCAACAGTTCAGTATGCATCATGGACGGTACAATAATTTCCTTTTACAAGCTTTTTGTTTTATTAAATCTTTTTTACATTTATGCGGGAGTTGCTTACTTTTATAAGTTTAGTAAGTACCGAATAATATTTACCGACCAATGTGCAGTTTTGGCCGGTAATCGGGTGGATAAACCACCGCCACGTGCCGCTGCAATTCCGTGTGATCGTCCAAAGCTTTGTCGCAATGTGCTGGTACGTTTTTTACGTAATGTTTAAAACTCATGGACCTCACCAATACCCTGCTAACTAGAAACGTTAATTTATTTTGATTTTAATGTGTAGGGATATTCTTGAGCCTAAAAGCAAGCAGGTCAATGACAATAACCAAAGGTTAAGCAAATAATAAAGGAGCTTCTTTAATAAAATCATCTACTGCTCCAGCTATTATGCAAAATTGGGTCTTATTGTAGTTTAAAAGATTGTTTACTTATATTTTCGATATTTTTTTCACAATTACACAAAAACAGCAAGATGTGTTGTCGTGTTTCCTTAGTGAAATCTATGTATTATGCCAGTTTCTGATCAGAATCAGTGACATATTTGCTCGATAAGCTTCATTAATAGCGCGCACATAACCATATTACCTCAAGAACTGTTGCAAGCCGCTTTGATCATTCGGACATGATCATTGTCTATGAGGTATCATAGAGATCATACACAGTGACGGATCTTGAACAAATAATATGAGTGGGCCGGAGGATCTTGAACATATACATTGACGGAACTAGAGAATTATAATTAGGCTTGTAAACGACCCAAACGAACATTAATGAGGAATATTCGTATAGGTTTAGTTGAACGAAAGACAAATTACGAATAATCAAATAAACGGTGTGCGTTTTGTGTAGGCTAGGAAATTGAACGTGTATGTTTATTTTAGTTAATAGTATAATCACACGCTTCACGAATACGGACAAATATAATTTAACACAAATGAATGAACGTTACTAAACTAACACCAACTAAAATAAATTTAAACATCAATTAGTTCTACCTTAAAACTTAATAAGATTAAACAAATTCTAATAAATAGTATTTTTAGTTTTATAGAACTAAATTAAATTGTAATTAGTTAAAAATAACTTAAATAAATATATAAATGAACGTAACTAACCAAACAAACTTAAACATACGTAATTTATGAACATAAACAAACAAAAAATAAAAACCTAAATGAATGCATATTTGTTTATCTCAAATTTAAACAATTATATTTAAATTGTACCTAATTATTTTTAAAAAATATATTCAAAATAAGATTACCAGGTTGTATATCTATATTTAAAATCTAATGTAACAATGTGAAACGCCTAAATCAAACTACAACATCAAAAAAATATATATAATAAACTAATAGAATTAAATAACTAAAATTATGTATGCTGTTTTTAAGTAATAAAAATAAACTAATGGATATTAAAAAAAGTGTCAAGAGGGGAAATTGAAAGTCAAAGTTATCTTTTTTTAATACATTGAATTTGTAATAAAATATTAATTTCTTTGTATTTATTACCCTAAACCAAGTAAATTAAATAATCTTTTCACCATCTTCTTCCTTTTATTTCTTTTCACCGGAAAGACGAAAGACGCACAACTCACCTGAGCTTTGAGCTTTCTGAAGTAACTATTTTACTTTCTTTTTCTCTGATTTAAGCATCATGTGGTTCCGTCACTAAATCTGAATGGGTCAGACTCAATACATATAACTTTATCTTTTACTTATTCGTAAAAAGTCGGGTGGACCGAGGCCCGCCTTGGCCCAAGCTAAGATCTGCCCCTAAACACACTAAAAATATGTTAAAGTTCACTTGGTAAATGAGATAATAACTATCCATAATTAAAATTATTTATTTTTTTCGGAAACATATCCTTTTAAGTTTTAGTATTCTTTTAAGATCGTTATATAAGATGAGCGAGAACACATGAACATCGCTTATGATTTTTATTTATTAGGTATAGAAAATAACATACCATATGATCATATTATATTGATTTATAATTTTTTATGCTATTTATATTTGTATTTCCATTCTTTTATTGTATATACTATCATAAATTACTTTTAAGTTACAATTAAATTAGTCTTAGTGTTCTATAAAACATATTGAAAAAAAAAATTAAAATTTTCATATGTTTCAATATACTATTTTTGCTTTAGTGTTCTAAACATATTAAAGAGAAAGTAAACAATAATTTCATAGGAGTATTTATTAGAAGACTACATAGTCCTTACTATTACATTTCTTATACACGTGAATCACATCGGCACAAGTTGGAAGGGTACCAGGTGGACAATAATCCTCACAATCCTGCGCATCTCTGCAAGGCCACTGTATATCGAATGCAATAATTTCATCTTTAATCAAATTTCCAGCACCATCGACAATAGTGGTAGTAGATTTAGAGTCTCGTATAGCACTAACAGAGGCAAAACTAAAAGTACTTAACACCAATGTGGCTAAAACTACAAGCTTAAGTGAAGTGTTCACCATTTTTTTAATGTGGTCTTAGTTGTTCGAGCTTCGAAAGTCCCTCTAGGAAATATTTATACTCATGAGATCACATTTTTTATATTAAAAAGTATATTTGTAAGTTAATGACAATAAGATTACGAAAATACCTTACATGATATCATAATGTAATGTATTCGCATTATGCTACATTGCATTGCAGTGACGGATCCAGGAAATTTTCTCACAGGGGTCGGAAATTTTTTGTATCTGTACACAGTTGACCATCGCTATATAATATTTCTTTTGTCCGGTTTGACCATCTGGTCGGGTTGAAATGCGTCGGTCATATATATAGAAAAAAATTATAATCAAACAAAGCATTATATAACAAAAAAAAAAGTACGAGAAACTTCATTATTAATGCATAATTATTGTACAATATATCTAGTTTTGTTCTATACAGGTTTTCATTTTTTGAAATCTAACCAAAACATCATCTACTTTGACATTTATAAGCAAGTTTTTCTCAATGAAACAAATAAAACCATCGTTTAAACTCTAATCACCCATCTGATTACGCAAAGCGGACTTCACGCACTCCATTGTCGAAAAGCAAATTTCAGCGCTTACGATTGCAATGGCTAATGCTAACTTCATATAACGAATAAACAATACACAAATGCAAATGAAGTAAGTGTAACATCCCTAAAATTTTCATACCAATTTTGTCAATTTAAGAAGTTGAGGGACCAATTAGTCATTTAGCTAAAATAAATATATAAAACCATCATGAAGCGACACATGTCCGATGACTAACCGCATGAAATCAACGTGTGTCCAATGACTAATCATATGGAATGACATGTGTCGCCACATGTCAACATAAAGGACACGTGTCATCATAAGAGTGAATGGTGGCAAGAGACGGTCCGACCGAGGGTGTGAGTTTCAACTATAAATAGTGGTCATATGTTGCTCATCTGTGACATCCCGAACACCAAACCACTTTCACTTTCTCAAAGCTTGTGCCACCGAGTTGGAGTTCCGACGCCACTATAGAGTTTCGAAGTTTCATAGCCCCGACACCCTGCGTATAGTCGAAGTAGTCCTCGTTCGTCCTTAAGCGTTATACCCATTTTAAGGTAAGAGTTATGTTTAAGATATTTCAATTCATAGCTTAGATCTTAGTCGAGGGTATAGCCTAAACCTTGGAAAGTTTATAGATATATTTAAACTTTTTATATATATAAAGGCTTACAAAAATAAACGTTTCTTTATTATTAAGAAATATAAAGTTTTACATGCAAAGATTATTGTTAATTGATTTTCTTCTAGACGAAGAAACATTAACTTTTATATAAAAGATATTTATAATTAAAAAAAAGAAAAGCGTGACGGGCATGTAGTAACTGGAAGGGTGACAATACCGGTAGTCGAGTTTCTTGTCTAAGGAAAGTAATTCGTATAAATCCCAATCAACCGCGGGACCCGTTTACTTTCCTGGAGAGCTTGATGAGAGTGTTCGAACCTATTAGGCCAAAGCATGCCACATCATACGCTATGCGAACTAAAATAGCATTTTGAATAAAAATGACTTTTATATCAAAATAAATGCTTATCAAGGTTTAAAGCTACAAATTAGACTAAAGGTCTAAAGCTAGATCAGTTGATCTAGATATTCATACAAAGGTATTCTCGTAACTACAGGTTCGAGATAGCAAGCGCAACATAAATCAGTAAAAGCATTTTGATCATAATAAAGGTGAGTACATTGACTCCAAAACTAACGCGAAGGCGTTAAGCATTTTTACATATGATTTAAAAATCAAACACACGGCTTGAATGGTTTTCAAAACGTTTGATGCGTAAAGGTAATCTAACGACATAGCATTCAGGCCATAAGTGCACGTATACTTGGATCCAATTTTATACACGTGTTACGGATGAAAGGCCGTAACATGGCTAGTAAAGAGACTCAGTTGTAGGCATACGTAAAACTACGGTCAATCTGAGTAAAAAAACTAGTGTGCTCAGTGGTTGTACACTCGGGTGAAACAGTCCTGCTGAATGTGTAGATATACTAATACAAATTACGATTGAACGAGTTTTAAATTCTTGCCAATATAAAATATTTTGTGTCTATTAATGTTATTCACCAGCTTTTAGTTGACGTAGTATTTTAAACATTTTCAGATAATCAGTAGTAAGTGATAAAGACAGTAGAGTATCATGGAGATAGCTCATTGGAGATATAGAAGGATCTGTGGGCTCATTTTGTTAAACTCCTTATAAAATATGATTATGTTAAAATAAATGTTTTATATCATCAAGGGTATTTAAATCCCTATTTATGTAAAGAAATATTTTGTCAAAAGAATTTTCCGCTGCAACAAAATAAACTCCGATATATTTTCAAAACCGATACCAACTATTGGTCATACGTCTAGGCCCCTATGGCCGGGTGTGACAGGTTGGTATCAGAGCCACCGGTTTTAGCGAATTAGATATTTGTTAAGTATCTAGGCTTTAACCTAAATAATTACGGATAAGATAGGTATATTTAGTAAATGTTTAGGCAGAGTAAATAACATTTATCTCTTTTTCTCGTCTATAGAATGTCGAAGAAAGGGAACTCGAATATCGAAGTTAACAGCGGACCCTCGAGGAACACGAGAGGGAGATTAAAGAAAACAACTGTAAATCTTGAAACCGATGCTACCCCTCTAAACGAAGGTCAATTTGTTCGAAAGGAGGAGATGCAACATCTAATTACTAAAGGAATTGCCAAAGCATTACCAGTAGTGATCAAAGCTATAAAAGAACAAGAATCTTCGAACAAAGAATTGTACAACAAGTTAGAAAGAGAGGAAGAAGAGTATGCCAGCTCTAATGCTGATAGTGACTCTGAAGAAGAAAAACAGAAGAAAAAGAAGGCTAAACATCAAGGATGTACATACCGTGCATTCCAAGGATGTAAACCGACCGAATTTAGTAGTAATGAAGGTGCAGTAGCGACACTGCGCTGGATAGAGAAGATTGAGAAAGTGTTAACCATTAGTAAATGTGCTAACGAGGATAAAGTGTTGCATGCTTCCAACTTATTTAAAGATGAAGCATCAGAATGGTGGGACTCTATCATTCAAGCTAAGGGAAGCACGAATGCTTACTCTATGGAATGGAAAGAATTTAGTGGCATGATTACCCGAAAATTTTGCCCTAAATATGAACAAGAGCAGATGAAGGAAAGATTTCTAAATCTGAAAATGGAAGGTTCTGATCTAAAAGATTACAACTCCAAATTCTTTGCATACTCAAGGTTGGTACCTCAGTTGGTAACACCTGAGTCAGAGAAAATCAATCAATACATTTGGGGTTTAAATAGTAAGATCAGGGATGTGGTTAAGGCAGCAATGCCAACCACAATGGATTTAGCGACATAGCTAGCTGGAGTCCTAACTGAAGGAATGATGAGAACACTGAAGGAAAAAGAAAAGAAGAAGGTAACTAAGAAGGTGGAAGAGAGTTTAAAAACAAAGAGTGAATCAAAGAAATCTGATAAGAAATCAGGTAAGAAGGTGTTTCAACCTTCAATCCCTGAATGCAAGACTTGCAAACGAAGGCATTTAGGAAAATGCCGATTTGAGAAATTTTGCAAATATTGCAACATTTCTGGTCATTCAACCGAGGAATGCTACACCAAGAATAAAGACAATACATGTTTTGGTTGTGGAGAGAAGGGGCACGTCAAAACAGCATATCCAAAGTTGAACCAAGTCGGTGGAAGTGGCATCAAAACTGACGGGGGTGCAAGGAAAGGAAATGCACGAGCTTTCGTTCTTAACACTCGTGAAGCAGCAGAGATACCGGACGTTATTACCGGTACGTTTCCTGTAAATAATACGTATGCTAGGGTTTTATTTGATTCTGGTGCAAATCAAAGTTTTATAGATTATAAATTCAGTAGTCTATTAAATAAACCCTTAGTAAAATTAGACAAAACCTACGAAGTCGAAACGACAAACGGTGAACTAGTCAAGATATCTGAAGCATTAGAAGATGGTGAAATTACCTTGGCAGGGCATATCACTCATGTACGCTTACTGCCCATGACAATAGCAGGATTTGATGTAGTGCTCGATATGGATTGGTTAGTTGATAATCAAGCTCGTATCATTTGCCACAAAAAGATTATAGAAATTCATACACCAATAGGAGAAAGGATTCAAATTGAAGGAGACAAAAGTGATGGTCACGTTAGTATAATCTCGATGATTAAAGCTAACAAATGCCTAAGAAAAGGATGTTTAGCATTCATGGCATGTGTGATCAAAGAGCCAAAGAAGAATCAGATCGATGATGTGCCGGTAGTTAAGGAGTACGTAGATGTATTTCCAGAGGGACTACCAGGAATCCTTCTAGATAGAGAAGTTGAGTTTAGAATTGATCTGTTACCGGGTACAGCTCCAATTGCTAAATCCCCATACAGATTGGCACCAACGGAAATGCAAGAGTTAAAGAAACAGTTGGATGAACTTTTAGAGAAGGGATTCATTCGACCTAGTTCTTCACCATGGGGAGCTCCAATATTGTTCGTAAAAAAGAAAGACGGATCAATGAGAATGTGCATCGATTACCGAGCCTTGAACAAAGCAACTATTAAAAATCGATACCCGCTACCAAGAATAGATGATCTCTTTGATCAACTACAAGGAGCGAGTTTCTTTTCGAAGATTGATTTACGTTCAGGCTATCATCAACTAAAGGTGCAAGAAGAAGATATACCCAAAACAGCTTTCAGAACAAGGTATGGACATTATAAGTTCACGGTTATGCCGTTTGGACTTACTAATGCTCCAGCCGCATTCATGGATATGATGAATAGAATTTGTAAACCCTATTTAGATAAATTTGTAATCGTATTCATCGACGATATACTTATTTATTCTAAATCAGAGGAGGATCACAAAGTTCACCTCAGGATTTTACTTGAACTACTTAGAAATGAGAAATTGTATGCTAAATTCTCCAAATGTGAATTTTGGCTCCACGAAGTACAATTTCTTGGACATGTGGTCAATGCAAAGGGCATACAAGTAGATCCTGCGAAGATAGAAGTTATAATTAAATGGGAGATTCCAAAAACGCCAACCGAAGTTAGAAGTTTCTTAGGTTTGGCAGGTTATTATAGAAGATTCATAGAGAATTTCTCCCGAATAGCTGTTCCATTAACCTCATTAACTCGAAAGAATGTCAAATACGAGTGGGGACCCAAGCAACAGGAGACATTCGATATACTAAGGCAAAAGCTTACAAATGCACCTGTACTGGCTTTGCCAGAGGGTACGAAAAACTTTGTGGTATATAGTGACGCATCTCACACAGGATTGGGTTGTGTCCTAATGCAAGGAAACAAA
This sequence comes from Bidens hawaiensis, assembly GCF_021521415.1. Taxonomy (NCBI): domain Eukaryota; kingdom Viridiplantae; phylum Streptophyta; class Magnoliopsida; order Asterales; family Asteraceae; genus Bidens; species Bidens hawaiensis. The sequence goes on from NW_027493598.1 coordinate 132,834, forward strand.
GTTATATCTTATGCTTCTAGACAGCTAAAAGTACATGAAAAGAATTATACAACTCATGATCTAGAATTAGGTGCCATAATATTCGCGCTGAAATTGTGGAGGCACTATCTCTATGGAGTTAAATTCATCGTGTACACTGATCATAAAAGCTTAAAACATATCTTTGATCAGAAAGAACTTAATATGCGTCAAAGAAGATGGATGGAAACCCTAAACGATTATGACTGTAAAATAGTCTATCATGAGGGTAAAGCTAATATAGTAGCCGACGCATTAAGTCGAAAAGAACATGAAAAACCCAAGAGGGTTAGAGCATTAAGATTAGAGTTACAAATAGATCTAGTTCAGCAAATAAAGAATGCTCAAAAGAAAGCAATGGAAGAAAATCATATTGTTTAAGAAAAACGAAATGGTACCATTGACTCATTAGTCAAGGGTAAAGATAATATTCTCAGATTAGGGAATAGAGTCTGGGTACCAATCATAGGAAACTTACGAGAAAAGATTCTCGAAGAAGCCCATAAATCCAAATACATGATGCATCCTGTAAGTGACAAGATGTATCATAACCTTAAAAATGATTATTGGTGGATAGGCATGAAGAAAGATATTGCCATCTATGTTGCTAAATGTTTAACTTGCTCTAAAGTTAAAGCAGAACATCAAAAGCCGACAGGTTTACTACAGCAACCAGAAATACCAATTTGGAAATGGGATATGAGAACCATGGATTTTATCATGAAGTTACCTAAAACTTCACGACAAAATGATGCAATCTGGGTTATCGTAGATAGACTTACCAAGTCTGCCCATTTCATACCAATTCAGGAATCATATAACATGGATAGATTAGCACAATTATATGTGGATAACATAGTATCTTTACATGGAGTGCCATTATCCATTATTTCTGACAGAGATAGTCGTTTCACGTCCCATTTTTGGAAAAGTTTCCAGAAGGCGATGGGTACGCGCTTAAACTTAAGCACGGCTTATCATCCACAAACTGATGGACAAAGTGAACGAACAATTCAAACATTGGAAGACATGCTCCGAGCTTGCGTGATAGATTTTGGAGGTAGTTGGAATATCCATTTACCAATAATGGAATTTTCCTACAACAATAGTTATCACACAAGTATTCAAGCCGCACCATTCGAGATATTATATGGGCGTAAATGTAGAACACCTGTGTGTTGGTCAGAGATTGGAGAAAATCAATTGTCAGGTCCTGAAATAGTTCAAAATACGATTGACAAAGTGATACAGATCCGAGAACGTCTAAAAGCAGCCAGAGATAGACAGAAAATTTATGCTGATGTTCGTCGGAGACCATTAGAATTTCAGGAAGGTGACAAGGTCTTACTAAAGGTATCACCTTGGAAAGGCGTAGTTCGATTTGGCAAGAAAGGAAAGCTGAGTCCTCGTTTCGTTGGATCATTCAAGGTTCTCGGAAAGATCGGACCAGTCGCCTATCGAGTGGAACTACCAGAAGAGATGAAAGGAGTACACAATATATTTCACGTGTCAAACCTACGCAAGTGTTAGGCCGACGAATCTCTTAAAATGCCTTTAAAAGATGTGAAAATAAACGAAAAGCTTAAATTTGTAGAGCAACCAATCCAAGTTGAGGATAGCCAAATCAAATTCCTCAAACGAAAAAGATTGAAACTCGTTAAAGTTCGATGGAATTCTAGGCGTGGTCCAGAGTATACATGGGACTTTAGTCAGAAATGCGAAAGAGGTACCCACACTTATTCGATCAATCTCGAGGACGAGATTAATTCAAAGGTAGGGAGGATGTAACATCCCTAAAATTTTCATACCAATTTTGTCAATTTAAGAAGTTGAGGGTCCAATTAGTCATTTAGCTAAAATAAATATATAAAACCATCATGAAGCGACACATGTCCGATGACTAATCGCATGAAATCAACGTGTGTCCAATGACTAATCATATGGAATGACATGTGTCGCCACATGTCAACATAAAGGACACGTGTCATCATAAGAGTGAATGGTGGCAAGAGACGGTCCGACCGAGGGTGTGAGTTTCAACTATAAATAGTGGCCATATGTTGCTCATCTGTGACATCCCGAACACCAAACCACTTTCACTTTCTCGAAGCTTGTGCCACCGAGTTGGAGTTCCGACGCCACTATAGAGTTTCGAAGTTTCATAGCCCCGACACCCTGCGTATAGTCGAAGTAGTCCTCGTTCGTCCTTAAGCGTTATACCCATTTTAAGGTAAGAGTTATGTTTAAGATATTTCAATTCATAGCTTAGATCTTAGTCGAGGGTATAGCCTAAACCTTGGAAAGTTTATAGATATATTTAAACTTTTTATATATATATAAAGGCTTACAAAAACAAACGTTTCTTTATTATTAAGAAATATAAAGTTTTACATGCAAAGATTATTGTTAATTGATTTTCTTCTAGACGAAGAAACATTAACTTTTATATAAAAGATATTTATAATTAAAAAAAAGCGTGACGTGCATGTAGTAACTGGAAGGGTGACAATACCGGTAGTTGAGTTTCTTGTCTAAGGAAAGTAATTTGTATAAATCCCAATCAACCGCGGGACCCGTTTACTTTCATGGAGAGCTTGATGAGAGTGTTCGAACCTATTAGGCCAAAGCATGCCATATCATACGCTATACGAACTAAAATAGCATTTTGATTAAAAATGACTTTTATATCAAAATAAATGCTTATCAAGGTTTAAAGCTACAAATTAGACTAAAGGTCTAAAGCTAGATCAGTTGATCTAGATATTCATACAAAGGTATTCTCGTAACTACAGGTTCGAGATAGCACGCGCAACATAAATCAGTAAAAGCATTTTGATCATAATAAAGGTGAGTACATTGACTCCAAAACTAACGCGAAGGCGTTAAGCATTTTTACATATGATTTAAAAATCAAACACACGGCTTGAATGGTTTTCAAAACGTTTGATGCGTAAAGGTAATCTAACGACATAGCATTCAGGCCATAAGTGCACGTATACTTGGATCCAATTTTATACACGTGTTACGGATGAAAGGCCGTAACATGGCTAGTAAAGAGACTCAGTTGTAGGCATACGTAAAACTACGGTCAATCTGAGTAAAAAGACTAGTGTGCTCAGTGGTTGTACACTCGGGTGAAACAGTCCTGCTGAATGTGTAGATATACTAATACAAATTACGATTGAACGAGTTATAAATTCTTGCCAATATAAAATATTTTGTGTCTATTAATATTATTCACCAGCTTTTAGCTGACGTAGTATTTTAAACATTTTCAGGTAATCAGTAGTAAGTGATAAAGACAGTAGAGTATCATGGAGATAGCTCATTGGAGATATAGAAGGATCCGTGGGCTCATTTTGTTAAACTCCTTATAAAATATGATTATGTTAAAATAAATGTTTTATATCATCAAGGGTATTTAAATCCCTATTTATGTAAAGAAATATTTTGTCAAAAGAATTTTCCGCTGCAACAAAATAAACTCCGATATATTTTCAAAACCGATACCAACTATTGGTCATACGTCTAGGCCTCTATGGCCGGGTGTGACAGTAAGTGAGCAAAATATTATATAACCGAAACATTTTTTAGATTAAACAATTTAATCCATTAAATTCACCTGACATATTACTTCCGCCATCATACTTCTTTTTTTTAATTAGCTTAAATGTAGATTATGTTAGGAATTTGAGAATTGTGCTTAAGAATTGAGCATAGATTAATTGAGTATTTAAGCTTAAACTTGTATTTAAATTGTTTCCTTTTTTTTCGAACGGTGACTTTTGCAGTTAAGATATATCACACTCCTCGGTCTAACAGGAGGAGGAGCCCCACCACCCTACTCAGGCCAGCCAGACTATGTTGACATAATCGGGATCCACGCTGGCATCCGAGTTTGGCTTGGTCGTTCCCGGTAAAACCCAGTTGGCTCACCCCGCTCGAAGGCACGACATGTTTTTTTGCTCTGGAAAAATCCGATCGGAATCAGGACTCGAACCCGTGACATCCGGGTCATCCATCATGTTCCTGGCCATTGGGGCAAGCCCCGCTGGTTATTTAAATTGTTTCCTATTATACTCAAATTTAATTGGTATATTATTTATATACATTTATATATTATATAATTATAGATGTAAATATGCAAAAAAAATATATATATTATTAGGGCCGGTCTCAAATTTCATGAGGTTTCTCGAAATTCCAACAGAGTCGTTGTGTCGTTCTCGAAATCATACAGGGGTCGGGGTCAAAATTATACAGGGGTCGGTCAGGATTTTAACACATATATACTAGTAAAAAAAAATTTCGCAAGGGTCGGCCGACCCTCTACCCAAAGGGTGGGTACGCCATTGTTGCATTGTATGACATCATATCTTAATGTAATGTCTCGTATCGTATTCATAATAATCTATTACATTAATTCAATTAGATTACTATACCTAGGTGTGTTTCAAAAGAATCCGAATCCGAATCCGTATCCGAACTATCTGAAATTTCGGATATCCGAATCTCGGATATCCGAAAATTCGGATTCGAATATCAATTCTGAGATTTTTCGGATAGTTTGGATATCCGAACTATCCGATGTATAAAATTTAATATATTTTTTTATTTTATTTTACATAACTAATAAGAGAAACTATAACTGACTATGCTCTCTCTCTTTCTCTTTCGGTGAATCCAGTCTCCACAAGATACCATCGTTGGATCTGATCTACCCTCGTTGGATCGACCCTTGACGGCCTCCCTGCTATTATACGTGGTTACATACTCGCACTCTGATATATTAATTGGGTCATTCCGGGCTCTCAAATTTGAAGGAAGTAAGGAACAATCGACCTGGGTATGAGTAAATGGGTAACAGTGGTTCTAAAATTGATTTTGGGTTTTAGTCAATTGAATAATTTTGCTAAAAAAACTAGCATTTTTGTTGGAACATGTATTTGTCTCTTTTAGGCTTTAACATATGTGTTTGCAATGTTTAAGCTTGAAACAATGAAGGTGAACTTTGGGAAAAGATCTATTTCTTAATTGTTATTTATGATTTCGGATATCCGTTTCACTGTCCGAATGGATATCCGAAATTTCGGATATCCGAAGTGATTAAACTATGATCAGTTGCCTCACCCATATGATCCATTCAAGATTATAACCACATTCGATTGATGTATATACAAACATTTTTATTCCCAAGAACCATTTGTATGGCAATGACATACAAACCGACGAAACTAGACTCGTCTATGCCCGCCTTAGCGAATCCAACTCTTTGATTTCCATAGTCGAATACGGTGTGGTAAGCACCCATGAAAACATCTCCCAAAATCCTAAAGCATCACACAAATGTTACTTCTCATATACCCAAAATAGTAACGAAGATAGGGTAACGATGTAACGTTAAAACGATATGGTCTGGTTGAGTCTATCTGTAAACATTTTGTATCCAGCTTTTTTTAAAAAACATTATCAGTGGTTAATGTGTTAATATGATTATAAACCTGCACTTTTAAAATAATTTCTAGTTTGCTTGGATTAATAGGTTAAACATATTTGAAATATAGTTGGGACGAATTTTAACCGCTTTCTCCCGTTCTTTGCTAGGTAAGTTTTTAAACTCGGTTAAAAGTGTTCGTCCTGGTTACTAGGTTAAAAAGTGTAAGTTATCTTTTTGTTTTTTATCAGACTCAGTAACATAAGTTTTAATCATCCTTTTAAATATTTTTTTATGCCTAAAGATTTATTTACTGTTCGCCCTAGCAGCATGATAGCATGTATATACGTAGGAATTTAGTATTAATTTATTGAATTTGTCACAATTATATTCAAATATAAATATTATATCAAGGCCGGCCTAATTTGGGGGTGGCAGGGTGGTCGACGGCCACATGCCCGACACCCCGTTAGGCCTGAATATTTTTTTTAAAAAAATATATATGTATTTTTATTAAATACAATATATATATTTAATGCTTAAACTCAATAACATAATCACTAGCTTTGTCTAGTGGCAAAAAGGTATTACTCTCATCCAAAAGGTTATGGGTTGTAGTCTAATTTGAGACATGTTTAATTATATTTTTATATAAACGTTTTTTACACAACTCAAATTATAACCAAGTAAACCCATATAAAAATTAAATTGTTTAAACCCAACAAAATACTCCTTTTACTTAAAGCCCAAAAAAATTTTCGCCTTCAACCCAAAATTTTTTTGCTTTCTCGGAGTCGGCCCTGTATTATATGTAAATATAACATTACTATATACATCATGCTACTTGATTTGAATGAAAATACTTAATAAAATACCGAAGTATCACCAATTAGAAATGATATTAATATCCAACACAAATAACACCGTCGTAACACACGAATAACCTTGCTATTTATATTAATTTATAATTTTTATGCTATTTATATTTATGTTTCCATTCTTTTTTTGTATATACTATCATAAATTAATTTTAAGTTACAATTAAATTAGTTTTCGTGTTCTTTAAAACATACTGAAAAGAAAATTAAAAATTTCATATGTTTCAGTATACTATTTTTGCTTTAGTGTTCTAAACATATTAAAGAGAAAGTAAACATTAATTTCATATTTATTAGAAGACTACATGCCCTTAATATTACATTTCTTATCAAATTAATTCACATCGGCACTCGTGTGTGTCTTCCGAACAAAACGGAGTGAAATGAGGTGGGCATAAATTCTGACAATCCCACACATCTCTGCAAGGCCTCCTGGAGGCAATATCTTCATCTTTAATCAGATTTCCAACAGCATCGACAATAGTTGAAGTCGATTTAGCATCTCGTACAACTACAAGTACAAGCACCAATGTGGCTAAAAAGACAAACTTAAGTGAAGTGTTCACCATATTTTTTAATGTGATCTTAGTTGTTGTGACTTTTGAAAGGCCCTCTAGGAAATATTTATACTCGTGAGATCACATTTATTATATTAATTAAAAAGTATATTTGTTAAATGACAATAAGATTACGAAAATACCTTAAATGATATCGTAATTAATGTAATATATTGCATTTCGCTACATTGCATTGTATTACATCATATTTAATGTAGTGTCCTGTATCATATTTATGACAATTTATTGCATTAATTCAATAAAATTATTATATCATATCATAAAGTAAATTGTAATTTTGGCTCCTTTGGTTTGCAATTTTGGCTCCTTCAATTTGTGAATTGTGCCTCCCATGAGCGTTTCATGTCATTTTAAATGGCCAAATTAATTAACAAATTATCAAAACAATTAAGTTGGTCGGCCCATAAGCGTTCCATGACATTTTAACTGATCCAACTAATTAACAGATTAACGAAACAAATGTATAGGTAGTTGGAGCATCTCGTGAACCACCACGGATGATAATGTTCCAACAAAAGATAAAAAAAACAAAACGGGTTGAGAAATGAATTGTTGGAGTGTCCATGGATTTACATGGGTTTTACACCCAACAAAATGTTTAAAATAAATATATATAATATAAACATTTGGAAATTTTCCGAATTTAGCCACGAACCACCGTGAATTCGGTTTTTATATCAGGAATGTAACCATTTAACTGGTTATGTTGACCGCTTAAAGTTTCGATTGTATGACAATTGTTCCGCTTTGACCTATAAGATCGAGTATTGTGGCTGAGTTATCATCCAGATAAGGAATAACGTCTTACCTTTGATTCTCGTCGCAATCTTCGATTTGACTGGTAATAGGCCTGAAACGGAGCTTCGTGGGCCAAGTTATGCCCGTTTTCGCGGGCCACCTTTTATAGCGCGGTCTTGGGCCTCCAAATACAAAATAGTCCGGTCTTCAATACTTAGGCCCACATCAGTAAGCAATTAGCAAATAAACATTTTATTAATCAACAACACAATAATTATGATTTGCTAGTATGGGTAATATGTAGTGTGAAAAATAAGAATAGTTACGTATAAAGTCCCCAAAGTATTTGAAAGCAGTAAAATAGGGGAGTGATTACCCACATTGACGATTAAGCGAGTAGACCGTGAGATAAAATAAACGAGCAAGGTTATCGCGACAAGTATTCTAATCCAAGCAAACCTAAGACTTATACAAAATAAAAATAGAGTAAAAACCGAGAATATAACCGTTGGAATCAAACCAAACGGATGTACAAAACTCAGATTATGAGATTTTCATTAAAAAGGCGAGCTGGTACTTACCAGAATCATAACTGCGAGTCGGAAGTCAGATTTTAGTCAGTACACTCTAAATCTCAAACCAAACATAAAAGTCCCCTGGTCCAAAGGCTAGTTCCGACCAAAAGCGATAGAAATCGATTAGTGAACTTTGTTGACTAATTTACTCTTAACGGGTCGGAGTCCAAATGACTCGTTAAATACCCTCAATCCCATAATTTGATTAAGGGTTATTTATGTAACACCCCGTAACCGCAGCGGAAACGTACACGGGATGCAACAGACACATCTGATATCAACAGCATTGCTTATAAAGAAAACACCACTACATTAATTTAAACGAATTACATTGTTCCGAGTTTCGTTACCATCTAGGTGTTATCACATAAGTTTTACCGATAGTACGTTAACATATTTAAAACAAAATATAGACTCTTAAGCTTCCACAAAATAGCACACATCAGCAAGCACGTATCATTCATTCCAATTTTGGTGTACCTAGAAAGCATGTAAAGAAAACGGGTCAACTACGAATAGTTGGTGAGTTTCACTAATTTAAGTAAACCATGACAAATCATTTTAATAATCATAAATTAATGATGTAATTATGCTGAGCCTAAAAGTGAAAACTCTGTTAACCCAGAAACACATTTAATAACCTCTGGGGACACTGTTAACCCAGAAATACATTTAATAACCTCTGGGGACACTGTTAACCCAGAAATACATTTAATAGCCTCTGGGGACACTGTTAACCCAGAAATACATTTAATAACCTCTAGGGACACTGTTAACCCAGAACACTGTTTCGGGCCTTACAATATTAGCAACTCAGACAATTACCATCTTAATACATTACCGTACGATTCCCGTACAATAAACATTATATAAATACATTGATTTCCATGCGATCGGCATGTACTTAAACACTTTGATAAAAAACATGCTTTCCGCCCCGGGAAAATATTTAAAACAGTTCAATAAAAAGGGGCTCGTGAAAACTCACCTTCTTGTGAGCAAGATGTACTACGGTGCACGGCTACTGGTACAGATCTGTAATACGATCCCCCAAATCGTTACTACACAATTTCTATCAATATAACTTAAATTCGTGTTAACCGGTACGTCTGGGGACACTGTTAACCCAGTACCGTACACGATCCGGGGACAATGTTAACCCCGAAATACTTTTCAGGACTTAGATTGTGATATCACTTAGAGTTCTTTAGTCAAAACTACCGTTAGTTTGTTTTCTCGTTTTGCGTGCCTAGCACGGTTATCCGTCTTTATGTTTTCAAAAAATGAGTTTGACCACACACGACCTGAAAATAGTTGTTATTGATATTTTCATTAAAGTGGTGAAATTAGAGCTCGGTTAGACACCCCGTTTGGCCGCGGGGCCCGTTTCCGCCTTTAATACACCGGAAACGGTTAAGTCGGGTAAAATTACCCAAATCATCCGAATTATTTTCGGATGATTTATTTTTACTTGATTAACTTAGTTTCATAAAAATCATCCATTTTTAAGGTTTTCAAACACCAGTCAGCTCGCTTAAGCGAACTTCGCCGGTTTACTCGTTTTAAGCTTTAAAAGTTTGTTTTTAAGTTCCATTTAGCACAAATAAATATCCGTTTAGTCTCGGACCTTGAAATTTTGTACAAACCATATTTTGACAGTAAGGAATTTTATAAAATTTTTCCAGAATTAATTTTCATATCTAAAATTTATTTAACCATTTTTAAACGTCATTTAAACACCAAATATGTCGAAAATACCAAACGACCTTCGAAAAATCCCAAATTTTTCTGGGATGACCACTGTCATCCACATAGTTCCCTGTAATTTTTCCAGAACTAAAAACTCATTTTTCATGCCATTTTTACCAAAACCGAGCTAGAAATCCCTAGAACTCGTTTTACCGAAAAGCCTACTTAGACTTCTCCAATGAACCTGAAATTTTGTGTGTGACTTTTATATGTTATAAAAAGCTTATCTTAAATTTTCCAGAATTTTTCATGATGTTTAGCTATTTTTCACCATTTTTGGCCAAAACCGAGCATTAAATTCACCAAATATTCATCCTTTATCCAAAAATTACCAAAAATTCACAGATCTCATATTTTCATGTGTAGATCATCTCTGTGAAATTTCGTGACCCAACTCTAGGTCTATCACAATCTGTCCAAATTATCTAAATCATACGAAAACGAACTACCTTGTGTTTTCTAGCGTTAGATCGCAAAGATCTTGGTTTCTAGCCTTTGCTAGCCACTAGATACAACACCTACAAGAACAAAAACACCACACCAAGCAAGTTATACCCACAATCAAGCCATTTCTTTCATGGTTTCGATTAAAACATCAAAACAAAGATTTTGACCGTAAAAATTCGTTTTTGACTCTTTTAACTACTTTCTTGGACCAAGATCCTTTGTATAACTTGTATACATCATTTGATCCTCCAAGAATCGGTTTCATCTCGGGTTTTCACCCATTTTTCATTTGAAACTTCATCCTCTTGCAAATAACTCAAGATCATAGAATCAAAACTATGAATCAAACATTATAACCGTGTTTTTACCTTATAATTCTTGTTAGAAATCAAGGGTTTTGGATGAATGTGTAAAGGGTTGAAAGGGTTTTGGAGTTGGAGAGTTAGAAAAAAGAAAAATGAAATGTGTATGTGTGAGGCTATGGACCGATCGGTCCATAGTAAGGTGGGGGGGGGGGGCCCACAACTCCAACCATGGCCACACATTTGGATTGTGTAATCCAGATAACGTTGTGGATAATCTGGTTCAGTTCGTTTTTCGGTTAAACGCTTAATTCGGCTTAAAACGAGGCTAAAACAGTCGTTTTTTCGGCTTAAAAATAAAATTTATATAAAACCGATTTAAAATCTTTAAAAACTTAAACCATGACATTTATTGACTCAACACATCATATTGTCGGTCATTGTGCATCTTTTTCGGCTTGATCGATCGTCTCTTGTTTGGTTTGATGTTAAAGGTTTCGTTTAACGTACCGACGTACTAATAAATCGAAATCATTTTTCTGTGCTATAATTCACTTATCCCGAAGCCTTAATACTTCGTAAACCTTACTAAACATCATATATTTCATCTATGACGTAATCCCCGATTCGTTCGGGTTTCAATAACCGTTCATCGGTTAATCGTAATTCTAATACGACTAACTGTTCATTCGAGTATAATTCGTACTGTGAATCTTATATACTCGTATAAACACATTATAATTCATATATTCAGTATTGAATAACACGTAAATAGTATATTTCGGCTAGGGTATACCTGAATTTGCCGGAATCGTTACATTCTCCCCCCGTTATAAAAATTTCGTCCTCGAAATTTTACGCGTCAACTACTTCCTTTTGAGGAAATAGGTGGGGGTATTTCTTCCGAAATTCGTCCTTTCGTTCCCATGTATATTCTGGGCCTCGTTGCGAGTTCCATCTAACTTTGACCAACGAGATCTTATTGTGTCTGAGTTGCTTGATTTTCCCGTCTACTATTTCTATGGGCTCCTCTACAATGTTGAGTTTATCACTTATTTGGACACCTTCTAAAGGTAACACCGATGTCTCATCCGACAGACACCTTTTCAAGTTCGACACGTGGAACACGTTGTGAACTGCACTCAGTTCATCAGGCAGTTCTAATCGGTATGCTACAGGACCGATTTTTGCAATAATGACGAATGGTCCAATGTATCTAGGGGCTAACTTCCCCGCCTTTCCAAATCTGACTACTCCTTTCCAAGGTGATACTTTCAAATACACTTTATCACCTTTCTCAAATGATAATGGTTTTCTACGGGTATCGGCATAACTCTTCTGCCGATCCCGTGCGGCCTTCAGATTGTTCTTAATTTCAAGAATTTTGCTGGTCGTTTCCTGGACCAGATCTGATCTAATAACCTGTGTGTCGCCCACTTCAGTCCAGCAGAGTGGTGATCGGCATTTCTGACCATACAATGCTTCATACGGTGCTGCTTTTATACTGCTATGGTAACTGTTATTATAGGAAAATTCAACGAGCGGGAGATGTTGATCCCAATTTCCCGTAAAATCCAGTACGCATGCACGAAGCAAATCCTCCAGGGTTTGAATGGTCCTCTCAGACTGACCGTCGGTCTAAGGGTGGTAAGCTGTGCTTAGATCAATACGCGTTCCCAGCGCTTCTTGCACAGCTTGCCAAAGTTTGGAGGTGAAATGGCTATCCCGATCGGAGATGATCGAGATGGGTATACCATGACGAGACACAATTTCATTTATATAAATCTGCGCAAGTCTCTCTGTGTTATAATTATTTCTAATCGGAATAAAATGTGCCGATTTGGTTAATCGATCCACGACTACCCAAATTGCATCATGTCCTCGGGACGTCTTGGGGAGATGTGTCACAAAATCCATCGTGATCTGCTCCCACTTCCATTCAGGAATTTCCGGTTGTTGTAACATTCCCGAAGGTTTCTGGTGCTCCGCCTTAACCCTCGCACACGTCGTACACTTGCCGACATATGTGGCTATATCCTTTTTCATACCCGGCCACCAATAGAACTCCTTCACATCCTTGTACATCTTATCTGATCCCGGATGTATGGAATATTTTGATTTATGCGCTTCGTCCATGATTAAATCACGAAGGTCATGGAGGGTCAGGATCCAAATCCGATTTTTGAAATAGAGAATTTCGTCCATACTGTGACATCTGCCCGATCCGACCCGATCCAGGTACCCGTTTCTCTGACCCGATCTCTCTTTTATTATTTAATATTTATACTTATATTTTACTTTTAATAATAATAATAATAATATATTTTCCTTCCCGCCTCTTTCTCTCTCTTTCTTTCCGCCGTCCCCTCCCTCTTCCTTCTCTCTTTCCGCCTTCTTTTCCCTCTTGTCGCCGTCCCGCCCTTACGCTTTGTTTCCCTCAACTCTTTGCTTGTCCTTTGGTTCTTCCCGCCTAAGGATGTCTGCAGCTCCACGCGCCAGACTCCATGTTCCTGCGATGCGTGAAGAGAACTCTTCTCGCAGCGCGCTAAGAATGCATGTTCTTCCCGCAATGCGCTAAGAATGTATGTTCTTCCCGCGATGCGCTTAGAATTCTTGTTCTTCACGCAGCACGCTAAGGATTGTTGTGCCAGCCTTCGCGCTCGCGCACTCAGCCTTCCCGCGCTTAACCCTTGTATCTTCTGTTTAAATCTAGCCGTTTGCTTTTGTGTTGTCTTATCTTTTGAGCCGTTGACCTAACCCATCTAATGTCTGAATAGTTACTTTCGGCGCAGCATGCGCACCAACCCCATTGGTTGACAGATAAAGTGACTGACATAATCTTTTGAGATCTGCTTTTGCCATGCTTGACCAGTACCTTTATCTGATCCGCCCATGCTTTTTACTGTTCCCTGTCAGCTTTATCTTGCCCCCTGCAGCTGCCATATCTTTTGATATCTTTTGCTTTTGGAATCTTTTACTTTTTGAGATCTTTTCCCCTTTTTCTAGGGATTGTGTTCCCTAGGGTTTTCCTATATATAATAATAATATTTTCCTAACACTTCACACACAAAACACTTAATCTCTCTTATTATCTCTTCCTCCCTTTTTGCTCTCTGCCGTTGTCCTCCTGCCGTCTCCTCTCTTGCCTCCGTCTTCCTCCTTGTTCTTCCCTGCTTTTCCGGTAATATATATATATTATATATAATAATTTACTTATTAATTATGCTAACTTATAATCAAGACTTAAAACAGATCATTAAAACAATAATCTTATTTATAGGTTAACTTGTGCTTGTTTAAAGTTGGTTCTTGCTTTATCTTACACCGCATCGTTTATCAAGTGAGTAATCTCGTATCTAATCCCTTTTTGCTTTTAATGTTTTGGGATGTTCATGTGTTCATACAAACTTAGAGTCTTAAACTGTTTATGAACTTTAGTCGCGCAGTATCCCATGTGTTGAGGACGTAGACTTGGCTGTTTATTTGTATGTGTGGATCATTAACCGTCTTGTCGGTCTATTCTGCAGTTTTCATGGTACCATTAGATGAACACGGGAGAACATTCGTTTATGATTTTCTCTTTTGTTTACACATGCACAGTTAGTCTTGTTTGTGAGCTCAATTGTGAGCACTGGCAGTCTTGTCTCTTAGAGTTGGTCCCGATCAGATTACACCCTTGTTGAAAACCAGACATACACATGTTGCGCGCAGATTTATTGTTATCTATGTATTGTATTAAACTTGATTTCTCACCAACACGCAAGTGTTTGACGTTTATTTTAACACATGTTCAGGTTTGCAGTAGCTGTTTTGGAGCTTGTGGACACGTAGGAAGTTTTTACTTTTGGACCTAGAATTAAAATGTATCAAGACAAGTTAATGTTGTTCGAATGTTATAATTTATAATATATTGATTTATGTTTGATTTATGTTCTATATTTTCCCCGCTGCGCGTGCGCGATAAAATGTGTATTAATAAATATTGACACCAATAGTGTCGCGAGTAATGAAGCAATATGTGGCGCCCCGATGTATAATCCGCCTTTGGTCGGGGTGTTACAGATTGGTATCAGAGCTCGTTGACTTTAGGATAGGTGGTTAGACGTAACGGCCTAGAATACCTAAGAGTCCCTTCTCGCGCATGAGAGAAATCTCATGTTTGCGCGCTTATTGTTAATTACTCGTTATTTATGAATATGCTCGCGCTTGCGCAGTATATGATTTTATTCCGCGATATTTCGATTTTTGTGAATTTCGATTTTTATTGATTTTACTTACATATTCGTTTGTTGGGATTGAAAATCCGAAAAGTCATGGTGATACATGAATAGTTGATTTTCAATTTCCATTTACGATTATGTTCTGAGGTTGGAGACTTGAAAAGTCATGGTGATACATGAATTGTCAACCTCCAATACTCATTTTCTTGTATGTTTTATATTGAGGATTGAAAAGTCATGGTGATACATGAATCGTCAATCTCCAATACTCGTTTGCTCGTATATTTTAAATCGGGAATTCGGAAAGTCATGGTGATACGTGAATTGTCGGTTCTTGATTCGAATTTGTTACCTTTATTAAGTCTGCATTTAGGATCATTTATTTTACTTTAACTTTTGATAGTATCTAACTCCGTGAAACCAAGCTTTATAAGATTAAAACTTTGCGCTAAAACCAAGATATTAACTAAAATTAAAACTTTTATAGAATGCCTCCGCTATCTCGCCGATTTCAGAGAAGAGAAGCCTCGCGCATGCGTAGACAGCAACGTTCCCAGGAAATGGCCGCCGCAATAGCCCAAGCTTTGAGCCAAAACAATGCTAATACCTCCAGTTATAACATTAAGTCCTTTAATGCGGGTAACCCTCCGAAGTTCACAGGTCTTGAAGGAGCCACCGTGATGCTCCAATGGCTTGAGAAGATTGAAAACGCTTTCCTCCACACCCAATGCCCCTCAGACAGACGAACCCTATATGCTTCCAGTGTCCTGGAATCCAGAGCGCTTACATGGTGGAATGGAGTAGCTCATGCGCGTGGCGCAGAGGCTGCTTCTAGCATGACATGGGAGGAATTCAAGGAAATTCTTACGCGAGAATTCTGCCCTCCCAACGAAGTAAAGCGCCTGGAGGAAGAATTCTGGAACTTGAAGCAATACAGCGGTGAAGCGCGCGAGTACGCGACGCGCTTCCATGAACTAAGCCTGCTTGTCCCTCACCTTGTTACCCCTTCCCGCCGAGCCATCGAGAAATTCCTTGGGGGTCTCCCCATGGAAATTCAAGATTCTGTGTGGGCCAGAAACCCAGTAACCCTCCCTGACGCTATTGAGTTGGCCGCTGTGCTCAGCGACAACCATGTCAGAGCAGGAACTCTGTTCCTGCGGGGAACTGAGAAGACCAAAACCACCAAAACTGTCCCTGAACCCGCAGAAACCAAACCAGAACCCTCAAACCGTAACAACCTCAAACGCAGGCGCAAGGCCTATGCGCTTACCAACCCGCCCAGTGTCCAGCAACCCATTTATCAACCCCCAGTTTACGCGCCTAACCCTCTGTCAGCTTACCCAACTCCCCCTGTAGTTCACAACTATGCCCTAACCAATCCAGCACTCCCTGCCCCGCCAACTAAGAAACCTTACACAGGAAACCATCCCTTTTGCCCAACCTGTAGATTTCACCACCCAACCCAAACCCCGTGTCGACTTTGTAACCGATGTGGCCGTACTGGTCACACTGCTGAGAACTGTAGAGTCCTTCTCGCCAATCCAATTGCGCCAACACCACCAGTCTACCCGCAGAATCCACAACCAACCTACCAAAACCCACGACCCAGATCGTGCTTTAACTGCGGTGATCCCAGTCATTTCCGGAACGCGTGCCCGAGACTGCAAGTGCAAATCACACAAGCGAATCCGGTGAACCAGATTTCGAACCAAGTGACGCGTGGACGAGCTTTTAACATAACCGCGCACCAAGCGCAAGCGATTAATGACGTAGTTAATGGTACATTTTTACTTAACGGATTTTATGCTTCTGTACTTTTTGATACTGGCGCCGATCGAAGCTTTATCTCTCGCGCCTTCGAGCAGAAGCTTGCGCGACCGCGCAACGATTTAAAAGAAGATTTTTCAGTTGAATTGGCTAATGGTGAAATTATTTTAATTAACTCAGTGATTAAAGATTGTACGCTTAATCTTAACGAAAATGATTTTCTGATCGACCTCATCCCTATGCCTCTTGGAAGCTTTGATGTTATTATTGGTATGGACTGGCTCTCGCATAATCGCGCCGAAGTTATTTGCGCCAAGAAATTGATTCGCATACCTCGAGAAAATGGTGATCTTTACATTTACGGCGAAAAACCCTCCAGTGGTCTTAAACTTATGTCTTGCGCCGAAGCCCAAAGGCTCATACGGAAGAAGTATATTGCATTCCTAGCCCATGTGGTTAAGCCTGCTGAAGAGAAGAAGCTTCGCGATATCCCTGTTGTGCGTGATTTCCCTGAAGTTTTTCCTGATGATCTTCCTGGTATCCCTCCCGCTCGTGAAGTCGAGTTCCGTATTGATCTTGTCCCTGGTGCTTCCCCCGTAGCTAAATCTCCTTATCGTCTTGCACCCGCTGAGATGCAAGAATTGGCCAGCCAACTTCAAGAGTTGACTGCTAAAGGATTCATTCGCCCTAGCTCTTCGCCCTGGGGTGCTCCGGTGTTGTTCGTTAAAAAGAAAGATGGATCGTTTCGCATGTGTATTGATTACCGCGAGTTGAACAAACTCACCATTAAAAACCGGTATCCCTTACCGCGTATTGACGACCTCTTTGATCAACTCCAAGGTGCCTCTTGTTTCTCGAAGATTGATCTCCGCTCTGGCTATCACCAGTTGCGCATCCGCGATGAAGATGTTCCGAAGACTGCTTTTCGAACTCGTTATGGCCATTTTGAATTCTTGGTCATGTCCTTCGGTCTAACCAACGCACCCGCCGTTTTCATGGATCTAATGAATCGGGTGTGTAGGCCTTTCTTGGATAAATTCGTGATCGTGTTTATCGATGATGTTCTGGTGTATTCTAAGACCAAGGCCGAGCATGAGCAACATCTTCGGTTGGTGTTGCAGAAGCTTCGAACCGAGCAGCTCTATGCTAAGCTTTCCAAGTGTGAATTTTGGTCTGATGAAGTACAGTTTCTTGGTCATGTTGTAAACAAGATGGGTATTCATGTCGACCCATCCAAGATTGAAGCAATCAAGAACTGGATTACGCCATCCTCTCCTTCTGAGATCCGTTCCTTTCTAGGCTTAGCTGGTTATTACCGGCGCTTTATTTCGAACTTCTCGAAGATCGCTTTGCCTTTAACAGCTCTGACGCACAAAGGTAAACCGTATATTTGGGGCTCGAAGCAAGAAGAAGCCTTTCTAACGCTCAAGCGTTTGTTGTGTGAAGCTCCTGTTCTTGCGCTACCTGAGGGTAATGATGATTTTGTCGTGTATTGCGATGCATCCAACCAAGGTCTCGGTTGTGTTCTTATGCAACGCGGCAAGGTTATCGCTTACGCATCAAGGCAACTTAAGGTTCATGAAAAGAATTATACAACTCACGACCTCGAGCTTGGTGCAGTTGTTTTTGCCTTGAAGATCTGGAGACACTACCTTTATGGTACTAAGTGTATCCTTTACACTGACCATAAAAGCCTTCAGCATATCTTTGATCAAAAGGAACTTAACATGAGGCAACGCCGATGGAACGAACTCATCAGCGATTACGATTGTGAGATCCGGTATCATCCTGGTAAGGCTAATGTGGTAGCCGATGCGCTCAGCCGAAAACCCTGCCAACTTAACTGTATCTTGCCGCGCACGCATCTTCACTTTGCGCCGATTCAAAGCAACCTTGAATCGCGTATTCGTGACGCGCAGCGCGCATCCATCAGTAACGGTAACCTTCGCGCCGAGTTAGCGTGTGGCGCGGAAGCGCACTTTGTCCCTAATCTGAGTGGAATTCTCTGCTATCTTAATCGCATCTGGATCCCCTTTGATGAGAATCTTCGCGCAGATATCCTGAGTGAAGCGCACAAATCTCGATATTCTATTCATCCTGGCGCTGATAAGATGTACAAGGATTTGCGCATTACTTATTGGTGGCCCGGTATGAAGAAGGATATTGCTGTGTTCGTAGCTAAATGTCTGACTTGTTCTAAAGTAAAAGCTGAACACCAACGCCCATCTGGTTTGCTCGAACAACCAGAAATTCCTACGTGGAAATGGGAATGTGTAGCAATGGACTTTATTACCAAGTTACCTTTGACAGCAAGCAAACATGATAGCATTTGGGTAATAGTGGATCGATTGACTAAGTCTGCTCACTTCCTGCCCATTCGTGAAAACTACCGTGTTGAGCAACTCGCGCAGCTTTATGTCAAGGAAATTGTCTGCCGCCATGGTACTCCTTTGAGCATCATATCCGATCGCGATGGCCGTTTTATATCTCGCTTTTGGAAATCTCTCCAATCTGCGCTAGGAACTCGCTTGGACATGAGTACGGCATATCATCCTCAGACTGACGGTCAGTCTGAGCGAACTATTCAAACTCTTGAAGATATGCTCCGATCTAGTGTTCTTGATTTTGGAGGTAATTGGGATTCGCACCTGCCTTTGATCGAGTTCTCTTATAATAACAGCTATCATTCCAGTATCGGTATGGCCCCATTTGAAGCACTTTACGGTCGTAAGTGCCGCTCCCCGATTTGTTGGAGCGAAGTGGGAGAAGCTCAAATCACAGGACCCGAACTTGTTCAAGAGACAACCGATAAAATCGCCAAGATCCGTGATCATCTGCTGACTGCCAGAAGCCGACAGAAGAGTTACGCAGATCGTAGGCGAAAGCCTCTCGAATTTCAAGTTGGTGATCTTGTTCTCCTCAAAGTGTCGCCCTGGAAAGGTGTTGTCCGCTTTGGGAAGAAGGGTAAGCTTGCTCCTCGTTATGTTGGTCCATTCAAGATTCTCGCGCGTGTGGGAAAAGTTGCCTACAGACTTGACCTGCCGCCCGCGCTCAGTAATGTGCATCCAACGTTCCATGTTTCCAATCTCAAGAAGTGTTTAGCTGACGAGAACCTTCACATTCCACTTGATGAAGTTCAAGTTGATGAATCCATGCATTTCATTGAGAAGCCTGTTGAGATTATGGATCGCGAGGTTAAGCAAACCAAGCGCAGTCGTATCCCTATCGTGAAAGTTCGTTGGGAGTCCAAGCGCGGAGCCGAGTTTACATGGGAAAGGGAAGATC
This sequence comes from Bidens hawaiensis, assembly GCF_021521415.1. Lineage (NCBI taxonomy): Eukaryota > Viridiplantae > Streptophyta > Magnoliopsida > Asterales > Asteraceae > Bidens > Bidens hawaiensis. Next base: position 152,825 of record NW_027493598.1, read on the forward strand.
AAATGAAGATCAAGTACCCGCACCTGTTCTCTGCGCAACCTACTTCGAGATAAATTTCGGGACGAAATTTCTTAAAGTAGGGGAGACTGTGACATCTGCCCGATCCGACCCGATCCAGGTACCCGTTTCTCTGACCCGATCTCTCTTTTATTATTTAATATTTATACTTATATTTTACTTTTAATAATAATAATAATAATATATTTTCCTTCCCGCCTCTTTCTCTCTCTTTCTTTCCGCCGTCCCCTCCCTCTTCCTTCTCTCTTTCCGCCTTCTTTTCCCTCTTGTCGCCGTCCCGCCCTTACGCTTTGTTTCCCTCAACTCTTTGCTTGTCCTTTGGTTCTTCCCGCCTAAGGATGTCTGCAGCTCCACGCGCCAGACTCCATGTTCCTGCGATGCGTGAAGAGAACTCTTCTCGCAGCGCGCTAAGAATGCATGTTCTTCCCGCAATGCGCTAAGAATGTATGTTCTTCCCGCGATGCGCTTAGAATTCTTGTTCTTCACGCAGCACGCTAAGGATTGTTGTGCCAGCCTTCGCGCTCGCGCACTCAGCCTTCCCGCGCTTAACCCTTGTATCTTCTGTTTAAATCTAGCCGTTTGCTTTTGTGTTGTCTTATCTTTTGAGCCGTTGACCTAACCCATCTAATGTCTGAATAGTTACTTTCGGCGCAGCATGCGCACCAACCCCATTGGTTGACAGATAAAGTGACTGACATAATCTTTTGAGATCTGCTTTTGCCATGCTTGACCAGTACCTTTATCTGATCCGCCCATGCTTTTTACTGTTCCCTGTCAGCTTTATCTTGCCCCCTGCAGCTGCCATATCTTTTGATATCTTTTGCTTTTGGAATCTTTTACTTTTTGAGATCTTTTCCCCTTTTTCTAGGGATTGTGTTCCCTAGGGTTTTCCTATATATAATAATAATATTTTCCTAACACTTCACACACAAAACACTTAATCTCTCTTATTATCTCTTCCTCCCTTTTTGCTCTCTGCCGTTGTCCTCCTGCCGTCTCCTCTCTTGCCTCCGTCTTCCTCCTTGTTCTTCCCTGCTTTTCCGGTAATATAAATATATATTATATATAATAATTTACTTATTAATTATGCTAACTTATAATCAAGACTTAAAACAGATCATTAAAACAATAATCTTATTTATAGGTTAACTTGTGCTTGTTTAAAGTTGGTTCTTGCTTTATCTTACACCGCATCGTTTATCAAGTGAGTAATCTCGTATCTAATCCCTTTTTGCTTTTAATGTTTTGGGATGTTCATGTGTTCATACAAACTTAGAGTCTTAAACTGTTTATGAACTTTAGTCGCGCAGTATCCCATGTGTTGAGGACGTAGACTTGGCTGTTTATTTGTATGTGTGGATCATTAACCGTCTTGTCGGTCTATTCCGCAGTTTTCATGGTACCATTAGATGAACACGGGAGAACATTCGTTTATGATTTTCTCTTTTGTTTACACATGCACAGTTAGTCTTGTTTGTGAGCTCAATTGTGAGCACTGGCAGTCTTGTCTCTTAGAGTTGGTCCCGATCAGATTACACCCTTGTTGAAAACCAGACATACACATGTTGCGCGCAGATTTATTGTTATCTATGTATTGTATTAAACTTGATTTCTCACCAACACGCAAGTGTTTGACGTTTATTTTAACACATGTTCAGGTTTGCAGTAGCTGTTTTGGAGCTTGTGGACACGTAGGAAGTTTTTACTTTTGGACCTAGAATTAAAATGTATCAAGACAAGTTAATGTTGTTCGAATGTTATAATTTATAATATATTGATTTATGTTTGATTTATGTTCTATATTTTCCCCGCTGCGCGTGCGCGATAAAATGTGTATTAATAAATATTGACACCAATAGTGTCGCGAGTAATGAAGCAATATGTGGCGCCCCGATGTATAATCCGCCTTTGGTCGGGGTGTTACACATACGCTGTTCGAAATTCTTCTCGTTACCGTAAAGTCCTTCTTTTTCCATTTGCTCCTCTTTCAACGCCTCGCGTTGAGCGACTCGAATTAAATCCGAAAGGTTCGACTGGACTATCATTCCCAACGCTCGCACTCGCAATGGTTTAACCCGATCCTTCCTACTCAAGGCATCGGCTACGACGTTAGCTTTGCCGGGGTGATAACGGATGTCACAGTCATAGTCGCTTAATAACTCGACCCATCTTCGTTGCCTCATATTAAGTTCTTTCTGATCGAATATGTGTTGCAAACTTTTATGATCGGTGAAGATGGTGCACTTTGTACCCTAGAGGTAATGTCTCCAGATTTTAAGTGCGAAGATAACTGCTCCCAGTTCTAAGTCATGAGTAGTGTAATTTTTCTCGTGTATTTTTAACTGTCGAGAAGCATAGCTATAACCTTATTATTTTGCATCAACACACATCCTAACCCTCTCCGGGATGCGTCACAATACACGACAAAACCATCGTCTCCATCGGGGAGGCTTAAGATTGGCGCTTGGCACAATCTTTGTTTTAGCGTTTGAAACACCGTTTCCTGATCTTCTCCCCAATCATACTTTCGATCCTTTTGGGTCAGGAGGGTTAAAGGTTGGGCGATGCTGGAAAAGTTCTCTATAAATCGACGATAGTATCCAGCTAAGCCTAAGAATTGGCGGATTTCCTTTGGCGATTTAGGCGCTTGCCAATTCTTAACTGCTTCAACCTTACTTGGATCAACATGTATTCCTTGGTGATTTATAACGTGACCAAGGAATTGCACTTCTTGTAACCAGAAGTTACACTTGGAGAATTTTGCATACAACTTCTCCTGATTTAGAAGCTCTAAAATTAATCTTAAGTGTTGCTCGTGGTCTTCTTTACTCTTCGAGTATATCAAAATATCGTCAATAAACACGATGACGAATTTATCGAGGTAGGGTTTACAGACTCGATTCATTAGATCCATGAATACTGCTGGTGCATTTGTTAGCCCAAACGGCATAACTAAGAACTCGTAATGGCCGTAGCGAGTCCGGAGTGCGGTTTTTGGGATATCCTCCTCCTGAATTCTAACCTGATGGTATCCCGACCTAAGATCTATTTTTGAGAAGTAGCTCGCACCTTGTAGTTGGTCGAACAGATCATCGATTCGGGGGAGAGGATACCTATTTTTGATTATCAACTTGTTCAATTCCCTGTAATCAATGCACATTCTAAGGCTCCCGTCTTTCTTTTTCACGAATAGTACAGGTGCACCCCACGGGGAATAACTAGGACGTATAAATCCTTTATCCAACAATTCTTGCAACTGATTGGACAATTCTTGCATCTCGGATGGTGCAAGTCGGTAGGGCGCCTTAGAAACAGGGCCAGCTTGAGGTAATAAGTCGATTCTGAATTCGACCTGTCGAGTTGGCGGTAATCCAGGAAGTTCCTCTGGGAAAACTTGTGGAAATTCGCGTACCACTGGGATATCGTCCACCCGTTTTTCCTCAGGATCCGTGGCCGTCAAGCTCGCTAGATACGTCACGCATCCCTGGCGTATATATTTTAACACCTTGAGGTGGGATACAAACGGTATCATATTGCCCGACTTCTCACCCTGCACTAATACCTCTTCGTCATCCGACACCCGGATCTTGACGATTTTCTTTTCACAGTTTATTTCTACTTTGTTACGTGCTAACCAATCCATTCCCACTATCACATCAAAACTACCCAATTCTACCGGTAACAAGTCAATCAGAAAGGATTGTTCGTTCAGAATAAAAGGGCAATTCCGAACTATCCGATTAACTATCATGATTTTACCGTTAGCGACTTCTACGGTGTAAGGTTCTATAGTTTCACTAATCGGCAGGTTTGCTATCGACAGGAATTTAACGGAGACAGAACTTCTGTCGGCACCCGTATCAAATAATACAGAAGCGTAATGATCAGAGACGAGGAATGTACCTGTCACTACGCTGGGGTCCTGGCGTGCTTCGTTCGCCCCCATCACGAATGCTCGGCCTCACGCCGGATTGGACGACGATGCCTGGCCCACAGTTTGCCTCCCATTCCCTCCCTGGTTCAGCTTCGGACAGTTTTTCTTGAAGTGATCTGTGCCGTCGCACTCAAAGCACGCACGGCTAGTGGTCACCATTTGACTTCCTTGCGGGTTTTGCTGTTGGGTTGGTTGGTTCCTAATTGGCTGCGCACGGATAGGTTGCGGTTGTCGGTTCAGAGTGTTCAGGTTTGTCCTACATCTCGGCGCGTAGTGCCCTTCCCTGCCACACCGATGGCACACTACCACCCTACACTCGCCACCATGTTGGTAACCGCATTTCCCACACCTGGAAAACATCCTTGTCTGCGGTTCCTGCCTTCCGCCCGAACTAGTCATGGCGTAGTTCTGGGCAGTGGGCCTAGCACGTTTACTTTTGTAACATCCTAAAATTTATAATATTGAATAAAGAAAGTTATGTTAGTGATTTCGCGTTTTTAATTATTAATATCGGGTAGGAGCGGATCAAGGACTTGGATTAATTGAGATGGGTTAGATGAGAATGGGATTTAAGGGATATAAATATCCCCTAAACCCAAAAATATCTTCATTTACATCTATTCCTTCACACTTCCAAAACACACACACACCCCATACACAAGCCGACCGGCGGCCGAGATTCGAGGAGAGAGAGAGAGGCCGAGAGCCGTAGAGAGAGAGACCGAGATCCGAGAGAGAAGAGAGAGCGGTTGGTTGTGATTAAGCAAGGAAACAAGATCCAACAAGCTCAAAAAGGTAAGATTCTTGAACTTTGAAGTTTAAAGATCCAAGTTTTTTAGTGTTAAGTGACCGGAAATGGTCGGAAAGCATAGTGGGTGATATTGAACCATAGCGGGGGTGTTAAAATCGCTCGAAATGTTGGACAGAAACCAAACAGCAGGCTGTCTGGGCAACTTCGCCTTCATCTGGGCAACTTCGCCTTCAAGCGATGAACTTCGCCTGCAAGCTAAGTTCGCCTGATGAACTTCGCCTGCAAGCTAAGTTCGCCTGATGACAAGTTCGCCTGAGGTTTAAGTTCGCCTGATGACAAGTTCGCCTGAGGTTTAACTTCGCCTAAAGCTAAGTTCGCCTGAGGTTTAACTTCGCCTAAAGCTAAGTTCGCCTGAGGTTTAACTTCGCCTAAAGCTAAGTTCGCCTGAGGTTTAACTTCGCCTAAAGCCAAGTTCGTTTTGAAAATGAATTAAAAATCTAATGAAAAATGTGTTAAGACAGTTAATGGAAATAAAATTTTTCCAAGCTGACCTGGCAGCTCGACCCCAGCCAGGGGCTCTGCCCCTTGGACCCTGCTAGGGGCTGCCGCCCCTAGACCCCGCTGCCAAGGGCGCTGCCCCGGACCCCCGTTCGTTGTGGGTCATATAAAGATAGAAATACATTATGAGAAGTGATAGTTAATTGATACGTATACTTGTTATACAGTCAGCCGTGCACAACTGAAGAAAGGAATTACGATTAACGGTGAACGTAACCGTGTTCAGGTGAGTTTCTAGCCCCATTCCTTGTTATGTTTTCGGGGCTGTGTGCATACTTGATGTGTTGTTAATACATTTATCCTAAGTGATAAGTGTATGCCCTATGTGATATATGTGTTATGTAAGAATGATTGCTTGATGGTACGTGAACGATCTTCGGATATTGCACTTACTGTCAGGTTGTAACGCTAGGTATAGGTAAGAATGTTATGTATGTTATGTATATGAGCATGGTAGTGATAATAGAAGAAAGAAATGATAATGTATGGTTGTATGGTTACGAAAAGGGTACCGAGCCCTAATAATACTTGAGGTATGATGTATGGTTGTATGGTAACGAAGTGGGAATCGAACCCTTCTAATACTCGAAAACTAGGGACCAGACCCTTATAATATCTGTGATGTTAGGGAATCGAACCCTTCTAATATTCGAAAACTAGGGACCAGACCCTTATAATATCTGTGATGATAGGGACCAGACCCTTATAATATCTGTGATGTTAGGGAATCGAACCCTTCTAATATTCGAAAACAAGGGACCAGACCCTTATAATATCTGTGAGGTTATAGGGCGAAAGGCTCTTTAAAAAAGTATGATTATGTATGTAAGGAAAGTATGAAGGTAAAAATGAACGTATGATTATGTATGTAAAGAAAGTAAGAAAGTAAAAATGAAGGTAAGAGCACTTAGGTGTATATGAAAGAAAGTTAAGAGATTAAGTATGAAATGTAAGAAGGTATTGTATGATTATGTGATTAACTAGAACTCACTCAGCGTAGCTGACTTTTAGTATGCACGCAGGTGAGTAGGATGAGGCAGCTCGCTTGAGGAGACACATGGCACTGAACAGGAGTCTGGCATCTGAAGACTTACGATGTTTTAATTTTAATGCTTTAATGTGAAAGACAATGAATGTTTTGAGACAAGTTATGAATTATGTAATGTTTTATGAAAGTTTTATATTCCGCATAAATGTTTTAATTAACTCTGATATTTAGAACTGTGTTTATGAGTAAATCCAACACGAAAGTAGGGTTACCGGTAACGGGGCCTTACAAGTTTGCTGTTTTTCCCGGCTCCTATGGTCATGCGTACTCCGCTTTCCCCCAGCGGATTCTCCCGTCACCTTCAGTGACCCGCTTCTTACGAAATCATACGTGATGATACCAGCTTGTGTCACCGCACCCTCATACGTCTGGTGTCCCCCAGAATTGACTATACTCCTTACTACTGGAGTTAGTCTCCAAATATAACGCTCCACCCTCTTCGACTCTGGGTGACCATCCATGGTACCAATCGCGCCAACTCATTAAACCGGTTCGTATAACCCAAGTGGTCCGCCCCCTGCATCTCCAGATTCCACAATTCATTTTCTAATTTTTGCAATTCGTTTCTCGGGCAGAAATGTTCCAATACAAGAGCCTTGATCTCTGTCCAGGTCATGCGGTTTGTCGTCGCCTGACCGCGAGTCTGCACTATGGTGTTCCACCATGTCAAGGCATGGTCCGTGAGTGTGCAGGTGGTGTACTTAACGACACAATCCTCGGGGCAGTTGCTGATGTTCACAACGGATTCTATTTTCTCAATCCATTTAACTAACCCATTTGGTCCTTCAGACCCGCTAAACTCTAGAGGTTTACACAACATAAAGTCTTTGATCGAACATCCCCTGGATGCAGGAATCGTTTCAGTACGGTTCGTCTCTACAGTAGGTATAGGGCCATTACTGTCTGTAGCGACCACCGTAGGCGGTGCGTCATTACTCGGAATCGTGTTATCGTTTTGTGGAGGATTAGCATTTTGTTCCCCGTTATTATTGGTGGTCGTTTGATTGCTCGGAGGGGTTGGATTGGTCGAATTGTTGATACTGGCGGCGATGCGCGATACTATATCCGGTATCGCCGCCTCCAACTGGCGAGCAATCAGACGGCTCACGTCCACTTCCGACAATTGGGCTGAACGTTTTGGTGCCATTCTACACAACATCAAGAAAATATATATAATCAATACAAGTTCCAATCATAAAACACAACAAACATTCCATTCATTAATAAACGTTAGTACATATTACACAAACATCCGTTCATATTACTTTCCTGTCACTATTACATTAGTTAAGTTTTCATACGTAGGGCCTATGTCGGCATCATCTCGACATAACCCGCAACGGGTCAGTGCTTGAATGATACCCAAAAGTATCTATACTGATATGCCCCAAAAGAGACCCCCCCTAAGGGCCAGTGGTTGTATTATAACTAAACAAGATTCACTCCATGTTAGCATCACCACTAACTGCTTACACAGAGTATCAAAAAGCGGTCCCTGTCTATTCCCATCCCAACACAACTAAACACGGTGGTAAACCAACCCCACCAATATCGCCACCAACACCACCAACACAGCCATCATAACCCGGACCCGTATCTCCATCCGGCCGAGCATCCATTGGGAGTATGAGCACTCCCTCTTCAGCTGGGCAATCGCATACTGATGGTCCAGTATGCAATCCCCCAAGTACATCCTCCTCTGGACTCCCACCGTCAGGGCGGCGGAGTGCTCATTCACCTGTTCGGTGAGCACTCGGAGCCAGGCCGCCGCGTCCCGTTCCTGTCTAGGAAGACCCCACACAGGTGGAGTCGCAGGCTCGGGCTGAGAACGGGAGGACTCGCCCCTGCGGGTAGCAGGTCTAGGTGGGGGCGAGGTAGGTCGGACATGTGGGATACTGATCCGCGCCGTGAGGCGGGGTCCGAATCCAGGGGGTGCAGGGGCGGCCTGTGGTGCGGGTGGGGTAGGGGATCTGGCAATCCTAGCTGGGGAGGACTGGCCGGAACTCCTAAGGCTAGCCTCGCTAGGCTCTGTGCTAGATGCTACGAGCGGGCTCCCAGAGTCCCCGGAGCTGACCTCCTCCGGGTCCTCCTCAATCGACAAACTAGGAGTTCTTGACATTTTACCTGCACACAAGTTAACAAACATATAGTTCTTTCCATAGTGTAAATCATAATCAATTTAATATACACTTACTTATACAACTTGACCACAAAACAATATTATCACATATTTGCACGTATGTTGCCAATTTTACCTATTAAAGTCCCCCGTGACTTTCCCTGAATTCCCTCGTGCAGACAAGTCTATTATTATGTTCCGGACCATAATAACCCACTTGTCCATCCAAGTTCATCCCGATCTCGTCACAATAAATTATTAGTTGATATTCAGATCCTATAATACTTGAGCTACTGGTTATATTTTAGGTATCTTTTAAAGACATCCTAATTCTTTATAACCAATGGCTCTGATACCAAGTTCTGTAACACCCCGTAACCGCAGCGGAAACGTACACGGGATGCAACAGACACATCTGATATCAACAGCATTGCTTATAAAGAAAACACCACTACATTAATTTAAACGAATTACATTGTTCCGAGTTTCGTTACCATCTAGGTGTTATCACATAAGTTTTACCGATAGTACGTTAACATATTTAAAACAAAATATAGACTCTTAAGCTTCCACAAAATAGCACACATCAGCAAGCACGTATCATTCATTCCAATTTTGGTGTACCTAGAAAGCATGTAAAGAAAACGGGTCAACTACGAATAGTTGGTGAGTTTCACTAATTTAAGTAAACCATGACAAATCATTTTAATAATCATAAATTAATGATGTAATTATGCTGAGCCTACAAGTGAAAACTCTGTTAACTCAGAAACACATTTAATAACCTCTGGGGACACTGTTAACCCAGAAATACATTTAATAACCTCTGGGGACACTGTTGACCCAGAAATACATTTAATAGCCTCTGGGGATACTGTTAACCCAGAAATACATTTAATAGCCTCTGGGGACACTGTTAACCCAGAAATACATTTAATAGCCTCTGGGGACACTGTTAACCCAGAAATACATTTAATAACCTCTAGGGACACTGTTAACCCAGAACACTGTTTCGGGCCTTACAATATTAGCAACTCAGACAATTACCATCTTAATACATTACCGTACGATTTCCGTACAATAAACATTATATAAATACATTGATTTCCATGCGATCGGCATGTACTTAAACACTTTGATAAAAAACATGCTTTCCGCCCCGGGAAAATATTTAAAACAGTTCAATAAAAAGGGGCTCGTGAAAACTCACCTTCTTGTGAGCAAGATGTACTACGGTGCACGGCTACTGGTACAGATCTGTAATACGATCCCCCAAATCGTTACTACACAATTTCTATCAATATAACTTAAATTCGTGTTAACCGGTACGTCTGGGGACACTGTTAACCCAGTACCGTACACGATCCGGGGACAATGTTAACCCCGAAATACTTTTCAGGACTTAGATTGTGATATCACTTAGAGTTCTTTAGTCAAAACTACCGTTAGTTTGTTTTCTCGTTTTGCGTGCCTAGCACGGTTATCCGTCTTTATGTTTTCAAAAAATGAGTTTGACCACACACGACCTGAAAATAGTTGTTATTGATATTTTCATTAAAGTGGTGAAATTAGAGCTCGGTTAGACACCCCGTTTGGCCGCGGGGCCCGTTTCCGCCTTTAATACACCGGAAACGGTTAAGTCGGGTAAAATTACCCAAATCATCCGAATTATTTTCGGATGATTTATTTTTACTTGATTAACTTAGTTTCATAAAAATCATCCATTTTTAAGGTTTTCAAACACCAGTCAGCTCGCTTAAGCGAACTTCGTCGGTTTACTCGTTTTAAGCTTTAAAAGTTTGTTTTTAAGTTCCATTTAGCACAAATAAATATCCGTTTAGTCTCGGACCTTGAAAATTTTGTACAAACCATATTTTGACAGTAAGGAATTTTATAAAATTTTTCCAGAATTAATTTTCATATCTAAAATTTATTTAACCATTTTTAAACGTCATTTAAACACCAAATATGTCGAAAATACCAAACGACCTTCGAAAAATCCCAAATTTTTCTGGGATGACCCCTGTCACCCACATAGTTCCCTGTAATTTTTCCAGAACTAAAAACTCATTTTTCATGCCATTTTTACCAAAACCGAGCTAGAAATCCCTAGAACTCGTTTTACCGAAAATCCTACTTAGACTTCTCCAATGAACCTGAAATTTTGTGTGTGATTTTTATTTGTTATATAAAGCTTATCTTAAATTTTCCAGAATTTTTCATGATGTTTAGCTATTTTTCACTATTTTTGGCCAAAACCGAGCATTAAATTCACCAAATATTCATCCTTTATCCAAAAATTACTAAAAATTCACAGATCTCATATTTTCATGTGTAGATCATCTCTGTGAAATTTAGTGACCCAACACTAGGTCTATCACAATCTGCCCAAATTATCTAAATCATACGAAAACCGAACTACCTTGTGTTTTCTAGCGTTAGATCGCAAAGATCTTGGTTTCTAGCCTTTGCTAGCCACTAGATACAACACCTACAAGCACAACAACACCACACCAAGCAAGTTATACCCACAATCAAGCCATTTCTTTCATGGTTTCGATTAAAACATCAAAACAAAGATTTTGACCGTAAAAATTCGTTTTTGACTCTTTTAACTACTTTCTTGGACCAAGATCCTTTGTATAACTTGTATACATCACTTGATCCTCCAAGAATCGGTTTCATCTCGGGTTTTCACCCATTTTTCATTTGAAACTTCATCCTCTTGCAAATAACTCAAGATCATAGAATCAAAACTATGAATCAAACATTATAACCGTGTTTTTACCTTACAATTCTTGTTAGAAATCAAGGGTTTTGGATGAATGTGTAAAGGGTTGAAAGGGTTTTGGAGTTGGAGAGTTAGAAAAAAGAAAAATGAAATGTGTATGTGTGAGGCTATGGACCGATCGGTCCATAGTAAGGTGGGGGGGGGGCCCACAACTCCAACCATGGCCACACATTTGGATTGTGTAATCCAGATAACGTTGTGGATAATCTGGTTCAGTTCGTTTTTCGGTTAAACGCTTAATTCGGCTTAAAAATAAAATTTATATAAAACCGATTTAAAATCTTTAAAAACTTAAACCATGACATTTATTGACTCAACACATCATATTGTCGGTCATTGTGCATCTTTTTCGGCTTGATCGATCGTCTCTTGCTTGGTTTGATGTTAAAGGTTTCGTTTAACGTACCGACGTACTAATAAATCGAAATCCTTTTTCTGTGCTATAATTCACTTATCCCGAAGCCTTAATACTTCGTAAACCTTACTAAACATCATATATTTCATCTATGACGTAATCCCCGATTCGTTCGGGTTTCAATAACCGTTCATCGGTTAATCGTAATTCTAATACGACTAACTGTTCATTCGAGTATAATTCGTACTGTGAATCTTATATACTCGTATAAACACATTATAATTCATATTCAGTATTGAATAACACGTAAATAGTATATTCCGGCTAGGGTATACCTGAATTTGCCGGAATCGTTACAATTTATTATTGAATAAAAGTGAACGAATTTACAGAAGACAATTTGCCGGAAAGTGATTAGAAATAGAAGAAATTCGCGGTCAAAGAGTTCTTGAACTTAAAAGTCTATGTAGCAAGACGAACTTGATTAATTCTCGAAGAAGATGATGAAAAGAGAAAGGATTTCGTGGGTTTACTGATATGGATGGCTGAGGCAAAGTGTTTTAGGATTGGAGAATGTCTTAGGGTTAAATACACAGAGGTTATGTTAGTTGTTTTAGTAATTACTCGATTAAGGAAAACGAATAACATAATTAAGACAGAATTGGTTCATAAAAATTGATTCTTGTAGAAGGGGAAAATAAATGTGGACATATACCATGACTAAAGGGGTTTTCTTGGAGCTTAAAACACAAGATTTGGGTCGAAAATAACCGATTTTGCATTAAAACCCGTAATTACCAAAAGTATGATCTGTAGTACCTTGGTCGCGCTGCGTGGCCAGGTGAGGCCATCCTCTTCACGTGGCGTGACGTGAGGGGTGGTCTGCAATTTCTGTTTTGGTCCATGATGTTCCAAATATACACATTTAAGACATTTTAAGTGATTTTAAGGGTTTTTAAGAGCTATTTGACATAATTGAAAGCTATGAAAATATAAAATAAGTTAAACCAAGTTAAATAAATATATACAAGTTTTTATTTATTCGAAATGTCCGAATTACATTCCCAAATCGGGTAAACAAATACGAACACAAATATGAAAGATCCGAAATGTTACAAAAAAAACCCTCTAGGAGATATTTATACTCGTGAGATCACATTTCATATATTATAAAGTATTTTTGTTAAACGATAATAATATTACGAAAATGTCTTACATGTTATCGTTATTAATGTAATATATTGCATTTCGCTACATTGCATTGTATCACATCATATCTTAATGTAATGTCGCGTATCACATACATAACAATTTATTGCATCAATTCAATAAGATTATTATATCATATCATATCACCATACCATATCACAGAGTAAGTTGCACTTAGGCTTCTTTGGTTTACACCCCTGTAGATTATTCGGTCCAAAATGAAACTTTTGTACATATTAGCCCATAATATTTAATTTTGTTAGCAGTTTTGACCTCTGATGCTATAAATGCTATGTTTCCTTTATTTTTTTTTTCTTTTATTATTTTTATAACTTACATTTTATAGCTTTGATAAGAAGCTCTCAGTTAATTAGCCACTTACTTATTTAATAAAAATTTATATTATTTTATACAATATATTTAATTTATTTATTTTCGTTTGCTTGAGTAAGATATATTTTTGTTCACTTTTAATTTATAGATTTATTAAAAAAAAATATTAATTAATCAACTTATTTGTTTTCTACTCATGAGATCACATTTCAGATATAAAAAATATATTTGTTAAATGACAATAAGATTATGAAAATACCTTATATGATATCGTAATGTAATATATTGCATTCCGATGCATTGCATTGAATTGTATCACATCCTCATATCGTAATGTAAGGTCTCGTATGATCATATCTTCTCCATAATAATTTATTGCATTAATTCAATTATATCACTATATTAAATAATATAATATTATATCATAGAGTAAATCGCATTTTGGTTCTTGTGGTATACAGTATACACCCCACAGATTATTTCAGCCTAAAATGTGCAAATTAGTCTCTAACAGTTAATTTTGTTAGCGGTTTTGAACCCAGATGTTATAAATGCTATGTTTTCTTTATTTTTTTCTTTTACTATTTTTATAACTTACATTTTATAGATTTGAAAAAAATGTTATTTAATTAACCACTTATTTATTTAATGAAAATCTATGTTATTTTATACGTTTTTATTTAACTTATTTATTTTTGTTTGTTTAAGTTATATTTTTGTCACTAATTTATAGATTTATTTAAACTTTTAATAATTAATTCTATATATAAATATACAAAATATATTTTTCTGAAATAAATAAGTTGCTTAATTAATTAATTAAGTTGTGAAGAAATCTATAACTTAAAAGTGAGAAAAATATATAACTTATTCGGACAAAAGAAAATAAATTACAAACCTTACGTGTGAATATTAATATGGGATTTGATGTACAAACTTTCACGCATTATGAAATAGTGATTAATCGTGTCTTAAACTAACAAGCTCACCAACTATTTTTAGTTAACGTTTTGTAGTATATTTCTAAGAAAATGTGTAAGCTCGGGAAGGCATGCATGAGCAAGTTACATGATGATTGACATAAATTACTAGCTTTCTTTATGTTATTTTGGATAATCTCTGTGTGTAACTTAAAACAATGTTCATGTAAGCAATCGTGTGAATGATTATGAATACATTTTAGTATTCTCTTTTAAATTAATGTGTTCATAATCCAATTATCTGTAAACAATGTGCTTTCGATTTAGTGGGATGTTCCATTACCCAACGGGTTGCTTGATGCCCACGTGTAGCAATTAGTTTGTTATAATGGAAAATTTCTTGTACCAAGTACATTTTTTACTATTAAAAATTAAAATATGATACATTTCTTACATATAAATGTTGTCATAGATATACAAAGAATATTATTATAACTTTTATATAAATTTATGTATATAATTCGTAACATATAAAATATAAATAATATCATTAAATATATATGTAAAGTTTTTTTTATATATGATAAATAAATCTATTGAAATGGAGCTTTACTAGACACGGGTTAAGGGAGGTCGAGGGAAAATAAAATTATAAACAAATTTTTTGAACTTTTGATTCGGGTATATATATATATATATATATATATATATATATATATATATATATATATATATATATATTCAGGGAAACGAGTATGTGGCTTTGAATAACTGGTCCGGGTATCATCTAACTACATATCTGTCTATGCCCGCAAAAAAACATTAAACTAATCACATATCTAGCCCAATACCCATTGGGCTTTAGGTATTCCCATTCGGGATGTTTCGAATTTTGGGTATACCTGTCCGGCTCGTGTTTTTTTCCCCAACAGTAGATCAAATGTTTGCTGGTATCAATTGCCCAACAGTTGCATGAAACTTTCAAACATTAAAATTTTCATCAATCTAATAATATTCTATCAAGACATGTGATTAAACAATGATCAGTTGCCTCACCCATATGATCCGTTCAATATTATAACCACAACCACAATCGATTGATGTATATACAAACATGTTTATTCCCAAGAACCATTAGTATGGCAACAACATACGAACGGGCGGAAACAAACATCTAGACTTGTCTGTGCCGCCTTAGCGAATCCAACTCTTAGATTTCCATAGTCGAATACGGTGTGGTAAGCACCCATGAAAACATCTCCCAAGATCCTATAGTGCGCATCACACAAATGTTACTTATCATATACCAAAATAATAACAAAGATAGGGTAACGATGTAGCGTTAAAACAATAAAGTCTGGTTGAGTCTCTGTAAACATTTTGTATCCGTCTTTCTTTAAAAAAAAATTATCGGTGGTTAATGTGTTAATATGATTATAAACCTGCACTTTTAAAATAATTTCTAGTATGCTTGGATTAATAGGTTAAACATATTTGAAATATAGTTGGGGACGAATTTTAACCACTTTAATTCTCCAGCTCTTTTTCAGGTAAGTTTTTAAACTTGACTCGTTGAGATAAAATCCAACCCAAATCAACCCGTTTACATACGTACCAGCACCACATAGGACCATGAGGAGGAGGAACGTCGAGTGGCATGAAGCCACTAACACAATCAACGGTCGACCCAGAGAACGATCAGAAAGCTGAGTTATATCAACTAATTAATTATTAATTGGCTTATACGAATTGTCCTCTAGGTTACTAACCAACTCTACATTAATTTGATTCAACTTTAGGACAATATTAATAATTAAAATGTTTTGCTAACGAATAGTCTCCGGCAGCCGTTGTAACGCCGGTTAGGTAGAGCCAGGGACAAAATAGGAAAACTGATATCCAATTTCATAATGGAATCCATAATATTTAATTATAGATTAGTTAACAACTTCACGCTTTATAACTACAGTTTACACGTTATTCAGATTTAGAATCCCAACACACATCCAAAGAAAGATTTCATAAAAATGTCAATAGCAAAGAAAGGGCTTCAACAATACATGTTACAGCTTCAACAACATCCTTTAAGAACAAAGGTACTTCATTTTATCAATTTTGAACTGGTTTTTCTTTATTTTTATGATTTATAAACTGGGTTTTTTTTTAAATAATAATAACTTTGTGTTTTTTTAGTTGAATCAAGAACTGGGGTTTGAGATTCTTGATTAATAATAAATTGAGTGTTTTTTTTTCTGGAATTATGTGCTGACATTTTGCATGTTTTAGGCTTTGACGGCCGGAGTTTTATCGGCGATCAGTGATATAGCGTCTCAAAAGCTTTCCGGCATCCAGAAATTGCAAATCCGGCGACTTATTCTAAAAGTGGTTTGATCTGATCGTGTCTTATGTTGGGATTTAATTGAATCTTTTGTGGTTTGGATGATTTGAATCTGATCTTGTGTTTGACTTTATGTTAAATTTGAAGTCAACCCGTTGACTTTTTTTCACATAAGTAGTTGGATTGTTATTTGTTATGGAAAATTTTCAAAATGGCCTTTTTAGGAGAGAGAAACTAAAAAATAGCCCTAAATTTTAACATATTCCCAAAATAGCCCATTAAATTTGGACTGAGGAGATGAGATCTGAAAAATCTTCCGGCCAATAAAATTTAGACAAGTGTCAAAATCCGACAGGTTTTTTAAAAATATTGGTGGACCAGTCCATATTTCCTATTAAAAGTTCTTGAAATTAAACAGTCTTTTCCGACGGTCTTTTAATGTTTCTTAACGGGTCCCCACAACTTCCAAAAACATGGGAAAATGTGTCTTCAAATTCAGTCTTTCAAGACGCATTTAGGGTGAATTTGTATCAAAAAGACGAGTTTGTAGTTTATTTCTTATGTGTTTAAATTTAGTCTAGATCTTCAAAATATATTTATATTCCGTCTATACCGATAATATAGTATGAGATTCCGTCTTTTCCGACATGATCATCCAAAGAATATACATGAGTTATCTTCATCATCTTCCACTTCATACCACCCTAAACCTTATCTTCCATGGAATTTGATAATGTTGTTGTTTGTTATGGTGGTAATTGGCAAACGAGTAACGAAAGGTATGATTATGTTCCAATAAAATGTAAACGGGGAGGTGTTAATCTTGCTTCAAACATCAACCATTCCAAGCTAATTGATTTGATTCAAGAGTTAGAATTTGATGAAAATATGTGAATGAATGAGGATTGATGAAGATGATAGATATAATGTAAATATGGACGGACGAGTAAGAATATACTACATACTCGTCTCCTTCGTACATATTTTAAAGATTCGTGTCTTGAAAGACAAATTTTTAATGCACATTTTTCCATTAGTTCAAAATATATAGGGTCGAGATAAGAAACTTAAATAACCCGTCTGACAAGACAACTTTTAATATTAAGATTTTGTGAAGAATATGAACGGGGACCTCAATATTTTTAAAAATATGATCCCATTAGTTCAAAATTTTCAAGTAAGTGTCTTGAAAAACAAAGTTTAATGGCACATTTTTCTATGAGTTCTAAATATATAGGGTTGAGATAAGAAACTTAAAAACCCGTCTAGCAAGACAACTTTTTAATATTAAGATTTTGTGAAGAATATGGACGGGTACCTCAATATTTTCAAAAATATGATCCCTTAGTTCAAAATTTTCAAGTAAGTGTCTTGAAAGACAAATTTTAATGACACATTTTTCCATAAGTTCAAAATATATAGGGTCGAGATAAGAAACTTAAATATCCCGTCTGGCAAGACAACCTTTTAGTATTAAGATTTTGTGAAGAATATGGATGGGTACCTCAATATTTTCAAAAATATGATCCCCTTAGTTCAAAATTTTCAAGTAAGTGTTTTGAAAGACAAAATGAAATGACACATTTTTCCATGTCTTTAAAATTTGTAGGATTAGATAAGAAACTTAAATAATTCGTCTGACAAGAAAGCTTTGGAAAATAAATTGTAGTTCAAAAATATGGACGGGTCCCTCAATATTTATAAATTTATGGTCTTCTTGGTACAAATTCACCCTAAATGCGTCTTGAAAGACTGAATTTGAAGGCACATTTTCCCATGTTTTTGGAAGTTGTGGGGACCCGTTAGGAAACATTAAAAGACCGTTGGAAAAGACTGTTTAATTTCAAGAACTTTTAATAGAAAATATGGACTGGACTCCCAATATTTTTAAAAAGCTCGTCGGATTTTGACACTTGTCTAAATTTTATTGGCCGGAGGATTTTTTTCAGATCTCGTCTCCCCAGTCCAAATTTGATGGGCTATTTTGAGAATAAGTTAAAATTTAGGGCTATTTTTTAGTTTCTCTCTCTAAAAAGGGCTATTTTGGGAATTTTCCCATAAAGTATTTGGTTTAATCATACGAGCCATATAATTGGACGAAAAATGGTCATATGACTAATATGATTTTGTCACTGGTCACATCATGTGGGCCATATGATTTGTGTAACTTCCCAAAAATTTCGGTCTATTTTTGACAATATTTAAAGGTAAAAGATCAAAAATATTCTCAAAATAATTAATGGGGATTATGAAATAAAAAAATGGAAGCATCTCACGAGGAAATAAGAAAGTTTGTCCCATATTGGAGTAGGAACAAATTGGAGTTAACCCACATGGGTATAAAAATAAAAAGAGAACTTGTCCCACATTGGTAGAATATAAAACTTGTGAGCTCGTTATAAGGAGATTGGAGATGGGTTCACAAAATAATATTTCTTTCGTGACAAGACTCGCTTGGTGGTCTTAGCGAGGCTGTTTCGCACCCGACTGGCGGGCGCAGGATATGAGCACACCGTGGCGCTTTGATGGTGCACTTCGCACACTTGCATTGCCGCTTGAGAGCTACCTTAGTATTTTTGGTGAAAGTAGAATGTCCAAAAATAAAAATTTAAGATTTAGGATCCATTATGCTACGCGAGGGGCAAGAAACAAGCCCATCGCGATACGCAATGAAGCTTCACAAAAACTCGAATTTTGGCAGTGTCACGCTACGCGATGGACCAACACGGAAGTCCACCGCGATACGCGACGTAACCTCCATGACGAGATAACACGTGGCAGGCCACGTGTCATCACCTGAGCGCGCTGAGTCATCATGCTCTTAGTTACCTAGATCGTCGTTTGCTCCGGTATGGGAACACAATTCACTCATGGAGTTAAACAGATTTAGCACAAGTAGCAAGGAATAAGAATCACT